>NW_007249348.1:123369-126615 GCF_000164805.1 Carlito syrichta | reverse complement strand
CCTCCCAAGGCGCGGGATTACAGGCTGAGCCACCGAGCCCGGCTTGGTTTTTTTTTTTTTTAAATTGGAGTCTCACACTGTTGCTCAGGCTAGAGTGCAGGGGCATGCTCACGGCCACCCCAGCGTTGACCTGCTGGGCTCAGGTGATCCCTCCACCTCAGCCTTCCAAGTAGCCAGAACTACAGGCGCACGCGCTACCAGGCCTGGCTAATTTTGTTGTTTATTGTAGAGATGAGGTCTCGCCAAGTTGGCCAGGCTGGTCTCGAACCCATGGGCTCAGGCAATCCCCTCACCTTGACCTCTCAAACTGCTGGGACTACAGGCGTGAGCCACTGCACCTGGCCTCAGCCAGTTTTAAAATACATGATTTGTGCTCATATGGTTGGACACAGATACACACATCTGTGTCGTACACACATAAGCGTACACTTTTTTTTTTGGTGAGTCGTAGTCTCACTCTGTCACCCAAGGTGGAGTGCAATGGCATGCTCGCGGCCACCGCAGCCTCAACATGCTGGGTTCAGGCGATCCTTCCCCCTCAACCTTCCGAGAGGCCGGAGCCACAGCACACGCCACCCTGCTTGGCTAATTTTTCTTGATTTATTGTAGAAACGAGGTCTCACCAAGTTGTCCAGACTGGTCTCGTACCCCTGGGCCCAGACAATCCTCTCACCTAGACCTCCCAAAGTGCTGAGATTACAGGCTTGAGTCACCGTACCCAGCAACGTACACATTCTTATACTCTGATATGCATGAAGCTGCCCCTCTCTGCCCTGTGGCCAAGGTCCTGAGAACCCTGTTTGATTCTTTCCCTGGGCTCTCAGGTATCCGGCAGAGCCGGGTCATTGAAACTCTCTCTCCTGGGTTCCATCTCCTGCTTCTTCCTACTTTCTCTGGGCCCCACTCTGTGAACCCTGCCCCCTCGGCTCCCGGTCTCTGTGCAGGAACCACTGAGCCCACACTGTCTGAGAATGGCTGGCATCTCTGCCTAGCCCCTGGTTGCCTCCTGCATGGCGTGCCACATCTTCCCGTCCACCTCACACCCTGCCCGTGGGAGCTGAGCCCCAGTGGGGGAGGAGGGTACAAAGGAAGCCCCTTGGGCGGGAAGCAGGTGTCATGAGGCAGTGAGGACCTTTGTGTCCCAAGGTGGGAGGGAGGCAACTAGAGCTTTTCAACTTGAAGAGATGAGCAGGTGGCCTCGCTGCAGCTGCTCTCTGCCCCCAGAACACTGACACAACGCCCGATTGCCCCCTTCAATGCTCCTCTCCTCCATGAAGCAGAAACAGCCTCTTCAGACCTTTTGCCAAAAAGCATTTGGCCCTTCACTTCCCCTTCCGTTTTGCAAGAGGGAAGCAGCAAGCTGGAGCAGGCTGGAGAGGTGGGGGATGGACCAGGTACCTGCGTCCAAGGCCCAGGTCCATGGTAGTAGGAGGCAGAAAGGGCTCCTGAACTGACCTACTTCTCATTCTCTCTTTCAGCACAAATTGAAGTGATCCCTTGCAAAATCTGTGGGGACAAGTCTTCGGGGATCCACTACGGGGTTATCACCTGTGAGGGGTGCAAGGTGAGTTGTAGGCATATGTGTATATACACACACACACACACACACACACACACACACACACACACACCCCAGTCTTGTTAGTCTTTTGTTCTGACTCCAGGGAGAGTCAGAACATGAGGCAACTAGGGAACAACCTGGGTGGTGACTCCCTGGAGGGCCCTGAACACAGGGAAGGCCTTGCCTTAAGCTGAGGAGGTGACTGCAGGACAAATTGCAACTACATGAAGAAATAAATGGAGGAGAGAAAACTGGCAGGTTGCAGGATATGGAAAAACTGGCGCCAGAGCTTGCGGGCTGGAGGCCTCCAGGAATGGGCTGGGCCTGGCTGGGATGAGCAGTCTTGTTCTCCACCTGCTTTCCCCAGGGTTTCTTCCGCCGAAGCCAGCACTGCAACGTGGCCTACTCCTGCACCCGTCAGCAGAACTGCCCCATCGACCGCACGAGTCGAAACCGATGCCAGCACTGCCGCCTGCAGAAATGCCTGGCGCTGGGCATGTCCCGAGATGGTGAGGCCAAGCGGGGAGCCCCCTGGGGGTTTCCTGGTGTCTCTGGAGGTGCAGCCTGGCCTGCTGTGCTAGGCAGGGCTTCACCTGCAAAAAACGCCCTTCCAGAGATCTGCTCTCCACTCCTCCTCCTGACAGCCTAATGTTTCTTCCACTATGGGTATGGATGGGTCACCCCAATCAAAGCTCTTTGGAATCCCCAACTTTAGGTTCTGCTAGAACAAACTTTTTGCCAAGGTCCCAGACCTCTTCGTCTCTTCTTCCTTGGGATGAATTCTCACTCTGCTCCCCTCTGGCCCAGCTCCCATCCAGTTTCTGCATCTTACCTTCCCACCCCACCACTCCAGTTCTAGCTTTTTCTGCCTTCCTAATCACCCCTTCCCATCCTGGGATGTAGAACTATGGCCAGGAATGGAACTGAGTCAGCCCGAGAACAACCCAGAGGGCATGGGGCGGGGCAGGGCAGGGCTGGTTTGCCTAGTGCTTTTCCCACCTCCTCACCAGTCCCCCCTACACCCCCACCACCATAGAAGGAGCCCAGGGCAGGGCCGGGGGAGGCATGAGGTGATGAGGTGATGAGGAGTCAGAAGGAACCTGTCAGCACTTTTCAGTGCCCAAAATAACAAAGTAAAAGGAAGCACGCAGGGGTGCAAAGGGGCAGGCGGGGCGAGGGGCTGTGCCCCCACACCTGGGAGGGGTGCTGGGGGGAGTAAAAAGGCAGGAAAGAGAGAGCAGAAGAGGATGTTCAGAAACAAGCCGCGGAGCCCGGGTTGGGCTGTGGTGAGTATCTAGGTCACCAGGGAGCCTGCAGGCCTGACCACAGGGAGACCTGTGTTCTTTTCTCTCCTCTTCCTCCGACCCTCCCAGGCAAGCGAGGTGACCCCAATACAGCTTGAAGCCCTCTACTCGGCCACCCCCAGCCCTAATATCGGGAGGCTGGAATCCTTAGCCCAGACTCGTTACTTGAATTCCACTTAGAAACTGATTGAGAAATTAGAAGCTTTTGCTCAGGAAGTGGAAATGGCAGGCTGGACAGATCCCTGGGGCAAACAAGAATAAGAGATGGAAGGGAGCTGGGTGCCGTGACTCACACCTGTAATCCCAGCACTTTGGGAGGTAGAGGCGAGAGGATTGCCTGAGCTCATGGGTTCGAGACCAGCCTGGGCAACTTGGTGAGAC
>NW_007249348.1:121050-122856 GCF_000164805.1 Carlito syrichta | reverse complement strand
AGCCCAGCAGGTCAAGGCTGCAGTGGCCAGGAGCGTACCACTGCACTCCAGTCTGGGCGACAGAGTGAGACTCCCAACTCAAAAAAAAAAAATTTGCTGGGCATTGTGGCACATGCCCGAAGTGCTAGCTACTAGAGAAACTGAGGTAGAAGGATCACCTGACCCAGCTGGTTGAGGCTGTGAGCATGCTACTGCACTCCAGCCTGGGCGACAGAATGAGACTCTGACTCGAAAAAAGAGCTGGAAGGGGTCTTGGAGGAGAAAGGCTGGAGAAGCTGAGCTTGGAGTCAACTATTCAGGGAGCCACAACTCAATCCTGTAATGACCGAAATGCCAGCTGGCCCTGCCCTGTGCCAATGTTTGCCTGCCTCGTAAACTCCTGATCCCTGGACTTCTTCCAGCTGTCAAGTTCGGCCGCATGTCCAAGAAGCAGAGGGACAGCCTGCATGCAGAAGTGCAGAAACAACTGCAGCAGCAGCAGCAGCAGAGGCAGGAACAGGCGGTCAAGACCACTCCAGGAGGGGGCCAAGGAGCAGACACCCTCACCTGCCCTGTGGGGCTCTCAGATGGGCAGCTGCCCCTGGGCTCCTCACCTGACCTGCCCGAGGCCTCTGCCTGTCCCCCTGGCCTCCTGAGAGCCCCATTCTCTGGGCCCTCATATTCCAACAACATGGCCAAGTCCAGACTCAATGGGGCCTCATACCACCATGAATACAGCCCTGAGCGGGGCAAGGCTGAGGGCAGAGAGAGCTTCTATGGCACAGGCAGCCAGCTGACGCCTGACAGGTGCAGACTTCATTTTGTGGAACCCAGGCACCTTGGGCTTGGAGAACCAAGACAGAGCCCGGACAGCTACTGCAGCCCCAGTTTCCACAACATACCAGAGGCACCTTATGCCTCCTTGACAGAGATAGGTGAGCAGCTGGGGAGGTGGGGCTGAGGGGATGGAGAGGGGAGGGCATCCGCCAATACCCCATATCAAACAAACAGGACCCCAAAGGGAATTGAGGGTTCCTGGAAGAGGGGTGGAGGGAGGAGGCAGAGCAGGGAAGGCCAGACAGAGACGCCCCCTTGTATGGCTAGGGTGGGAACCGGTTGAGACCAAGCCATACCTTCCTTCTTCTGCCCCAGAACACCTGGTGCAGAACGTGTGTAAGTCCTACCGAGAGACGTGCCAGCTGCGGCTGGAGGACCTGGTTCGGCAGCGCTCCAACATCTTCTCCCGGGAGGAAGTGAGCAGCTACCAGAGGAAGGTGAGGCCAAGAGACCTGCAGGAAGGGAGGACATCCCACCCACACCCCTGGGAGAGTCTAGAGATGGCTGCCTGCACACACCTCGGGGCTGGGGCAGGGTGGGACACCATGGGCATAGGCTGATCAACAAGCATGTGTGCCATTGTTAAGTATGGCTGTGAGCATGTGTGTCTGCATGAGAGATTTTCAGATGAGTGAGGCTTTTTCTTAGCCCCTGCCTTTTTTTTTTTTTTTTTTTTTGAGTTGGAGTTGGAGTCTCACTTCATCACCCAGGCTGGAGTGCAGTGGCATACTCACAGCCACCCCAGCATTGACCTGCAGGGCTCAGGCGACCCTTCCGCCTCAGTCTTCCAAGTAGCCGGAACTACAGGTGCATGCTACCATGCCTGGCTAATTTTTTGTTGTTGTTATTTTATTTTATTTTTTTTTGGTTGGAGACTCACTCTGTCACCCATACTGGAGTGCAGTGGCACGCTCCCAGCCACTGCAGCCTTGACCTTCTGGGCTCCGGCGATCCTTCCACCTCAGCCTTCCAAGTAGCTGGAATTACAGG
>NW_007249348.1:110157-121030 GCF_000164805.1 Carlito syrichta | reverse complement strand
ACCTCAGCCTCCCAAAGCGCAGGATTACAGGCTGAGCCACCGAGCCCAGCTTAATTTTTTAATTTATTGTAGAGATGAAGTTCACCAAGTTGGCCAGGCTATTCTCAAACCTGTGGGCTCAGGCAATCCCCTCACCTCGGCCTCCCAAGTGCTGGAATTAGACTTGAGCCACCGCGCCCAGCCAGCCCCTGCCTATTAAAATTTACTCAGGCCAGGCGCAGTGTCTCAACCTGTAATCCCAACACTTTTTGAGGCTGAGGCGAGTGGATTGCCTGAGCCTGCGGTTTCGAGACCAGCCCGAGCAACTTGGCGAGACCTCATCTCTATGATAAATTTAAAAAATAAGCTGGGCATGGCAGCATGCACTTATAGTTCCGGCTATTTGGAAGGCTGAGGCGGAAGGATCACCAGAGCCCAGCAGGTCAATGCTGGGGTGGCCGTGAGCATACCACTGCTCTCCAGTCTGGGCGACAGAGTAAGACTCCAATTAAAAAAAAAAAGTTTACTCAGCCTTCATCTTAAGTCCTCTACCACCCTACCACCTAGACCTTGGTGTACTTTCCTTCCTTCTCCTCCATCAATAATATCAAAAGTCAGAGCCCTGATTGTTACCATTTGTTAAATACCCCTTCTCTGCCAGGTATTGTGTTAAATGCTTTCCTTAAATTATCCTCAACCCTTACCACAACCCACCTGTGAGAATGGCATCTATTTCTTTTCTTTTGAGTCAGCGTCTTACTCGGTCACTCAGGCTGGACACCCATGCTGGAGTGCAGTGGCACGATCCCGGCTCACGGCAGCTTTAGCCTTCTGGGCTCAGGTTGGGGCTTAGGCTGAGGCAATGCCCCTGCCTCAGCCTCTCAAGTAGCTGGGATGACAGGTGTGTGCCACCACGCCCAGCTAATTTTTTGATTTTTTTCTGTAGAGACGAGGTCTCGCTCTGTTGCCCAGGCTAGTCTCGAACTCCTGGGCTCGATCAATCCTCCTGCCTCAGCTTCCCCAAATGCTGGGATTACAGGCATGAGCCAACACAACTGGCCCTATTCCTATTTTTAACAGTACATGAAAATGAGCTTATGACTTTCTCAATGTCATGAAGTGGAGGAACCAAAGTCAAATTCAGACTCATTAGACCCCAGAGTATATGCTGTCTCTTCCATCACATTCTGACAATACCACCTGCTCTAAAAACACTCATTTGGCACTTCACATTTGCTTCTCTAAGACCTTGGGCATGTCCTTTGTGGGGGGAGGGATGGCTGTTAGACCTTCTCACCTCAACAAGATGTAAATTGCTCGAGGGCAAAGCTGCATCTTTTTTTTTTTTTTTGAGTTGGAGTCTCACTCTGTCACCCAGACTGGAGTGCAGTGGCCGCTCCCAGCCACCGTAGCTTCAACCTGCTGGGCTCTGGCGATCCTTCCATCTCAGCCTTCCAAGTAGCTGGAACTACAGGCGCACGCTGCCATGCCCGGCTCACTGTTGTATTTATTGTAGAGATGAGGTCTTGCCAAGTTGCCCAGGCGGGTCTCAAACCCACGGGCTCAGGCAATCCACTCACCTCAGCCTCCCAAGGCATGGGATTACAGGCTGAGCCACCGAGCCCGGCCAAAGCTGTATCTTATACGTTTTTTATTCTCCCCTAACAGTTAATTCAGGGCCGGCAGCCAGTTTGGTGCTGAGTAAGTGGGACCCACTGACAGGAATTGACCCCGAGTGCATTTGTGCTAAGAATGGGCTTTTTAAAAATGATGATTGAGAATGTGGGAGTTCAGAACCTACACCCTGCAATTTATTAGGTGGGGCTCCAGGGCCTGGGGAGGGTCACATGGAGCGCTGCAGCAGGATCTTTCTCCCTCCCCGCAGTCCATGTGGGAGATGTGGGAACGGTGTGCCCACCACCTCACCGAGGCCATTCAGTACGTGGTAGAGTTTGCCAAGAGGCTCTCAGGCTTTATGGAACTCTGCCAGAATGACCAGATCGTGCTACTCAAAGCAGGTGCCCGGGGATGGGTGGACTGGCCTGGAGGAGGGGAGACAGAGCCTGGAATGGGGCAGGGCCAAGAAGAGGGAGGCGGCCTGGAGGAGGGAAGCCAGGACACTGAGGGGGTTGAGATGGATTCCTTTGCTTGACATTGTCCTTGCGTCTTTTCTCACCACTCCCCAGGAGCAATGGAAGTGGTGCTGGTCAGGATGTGCCGGGCCTACAATGCTGACAACCACACAGTCTTTTTTGAAGGCAAATATGGTGGCATGGAGCTGTTCCGAGCCTTGGGTGAGGGGCAGGGAGAAATGAGAGGGAGGATTTTTATGCCAACCCCACACAAAGCCTCCGTGATCCAGGGCACCCTCTTTTCAGGGCAGATTTCCCCCCGTGCTCCAAACACCAAGAGGGTGGTGTCCTTGGGCACCAGAGCCTCTCCTCCTTACTCATTCTTCTCATTTCCACTCCGTCAGGCTGCAGCGAGCTCATCAGCTCCATCTTTGACTTCTCCCACTCCCTAAGTGCCTTGCACTTCTCCGAGGACGAGATTGCCCTCTACACAGCCCTTGTTCTCATCAACGCCAGTGAGTGTTGCTGGGCTTGGGTAAAGGACATTCAGGTGACAGGGGCATGGCAAATATTGAAGAGTGTAGACCTCTAGATGTGGTTAAATCTGTGGTCTTAAGTAGCAGAATGAGTCCTACCCAATATGGCTATAAAATACGAGTTAAGCCGGGCTCTGTAGCTCAGCCTGTAATCCCAGTGCTTTGGGAGGCCGAGGTGAGTAGATTGCCTGAGCCTGCGGGTTCGAGACTCACCTGGGCAACTTGACGAGATCTCATCTCTACAATAAATCAAAAATTAGCCGAGCGTGGTAGCACGCACCTGTAATTCTGGCTACTTGGAAGGCTGAGGCAGAAGGATCGCCGGAGTCCAGCAGGTCAAGGCTGCAGTGGCTGGGAGCGGCCACTGCACTCCAGTCTGAGTGACAGAGTGAGACACCAACTCAAAAAAAAAAATACAAGTTAAAATAAAGATTCAGAGGAGCCTCACAGAGAAACAAGAGCAGTATAGGGCGGGGTTCTAGAAGTGGGGAGATATGGAAATATGTCTATTAGACTATGGCAGTGATTTCATTGTAGTACATATTGGAACCACCCGGGGAGCTTCACAGACAATTGCTGCCTGCATTCCACTTCCAGAGATTCCAGTGTACAGATGCTCCCTGACTCATGATGGGGCTACATACCGATAGACCAGTCATAGGTTGAAAATATCATTAAGTCAAGCACCAGGCATGGTGGTTCACACCTATAATCCCAGCACTTTGGGAGGCAGAGGTGAGAGGATTGCCTGAGAGCCCAGTGGTTTGAGACCAGCCTGGACAACTTAGTGAGACCTCGTCTTTACAATAAATCAAAAAATTAGCCGGGTGTGGTGGCATGTGCCTGTAGTTCCAGCTACTTGGAAGGCTGAGGGGGAAGGGTCTCCTGAGCCCAGCAGGTCGAGGGTGTGGTGGCCGTGAGCATGCCACTGCACTCCAGTCTGGGCAACAGAGTGAGACTCTGACTCACAAAAAAAAAAGAAAAAGAGAGAAAGAAAATATCATTAGGTTGAAATGCATCAAATACACCTAACCTACTGATCATCAGAGTTTAGCCTAGCCTCCCTTAAAAATGCCCAGAATAAAAAATTTTTAAAAACCCACATACCCAGAACACTTTCATTAGCCTACAGTCAGGCAAGTCATCCAACACAAAGTCTATTGTATAATAAAGTGTTGAATGCCTCATATAATTTATTAAATAATGTACTAAACGTGAAAAACGGAATGATTGTATGGTTATTCAAAGAATGGTTCCTACTGAATGCATATCACCTTCATACAGTTGAAAATAGTACATTGAACCATCGTTAAGTCGGGGAACCGTCTGCAATTGATCAAGGGTGCACCCAAATTTTAACAGTCACCCCCTTCAGGCCACCAAGATTGAGAGTCACTGCTCCGAGTGAACTAATTATGCCTATAATGGCACGACTCTATACCCATCCCACTGGTGTGGCATGGTTTGGGCTGAGTTAGCAGAATGCTAAGTGTCTGGAAAACCCAGGAAGCAGGTCAAGCTGCTAACCTGAGTTTGCAGATCCACATGAATTGGTCTTCTGGTTTTGCCAATGAGTAGCTACCTAAACATGCCCCTCAAACTGAAAACCAAAACGTTAAAGATGACTTCTGGACATTTTATAGAACGAGGGCAAAAGGTGTTAAAGTTAGTCACTGCAAAGCCCCTGGTGCTGGCCTGCATAGCTTCAGAACAACCATCTCCTCTAGCGAGCAATTTTTGGTAGGCATAGGGCCAGCTCTCTTCCAACTCTTTTTCCTCCCATGGCAGAATCCTAGTGCCCAACACTGAATAAACTATGTGGAATATCAGGTTACCTGGGAGAAGGTAGTTTGGAGTTAGCAGTTCTTATCCTACTCATCTCTCCTAGTTTTCCTTGTAGACAGCTAGCCAAGCCCAAGGTTCCAGAGTTTACCATTATCAAAACCAAAAACGTGTGTGTATGTGTAGGGGGGGAGAGAGAGAGAGAGAGAGAGAGAGAGAGATTGATTCAGCTGAGAAGACTTCTATGCAGCACAGGTGTCCATAAAGATCCGCCTTTCTTTTGGGAGTTAACATCCATGGACCTTAACTCACTATGGCCCCACCCCCTCCTTCAGGTCGGCCGGGGCTCCAAGAGAGAAGGAAAGTAGAACAGCTGCAGTGCAATCTGGAGCTGGCCTTTCATCACCATCTCTGCAAGACTCATCGCCAAGGCATCCTGACAGAGGTAGGTGCAGTCCCTGGGCAGGAGAGGCTGGGCCCAGTGCCAGCTCTGTGACATCAGGTTTTGTGCGGGCCAGGGTCTACGGGTACAGAAGAGAGAGTGCTGGAGTACCACGTGGTGTTAGAGACACCACACTGCCGTGTTGCAACAGCAGCAGGAACTAAAGGAATGAACAGCTACTTTCATGCGCATAAACACTAGAAAGTTAGAGAGCCTGGAATTGGGAGGGGCCTCCAGGGACCAATTGGGTTTAATATAGCCAACACTTACCCAGCACCTGCCTGCACAAGGCACTGTGGAAAGATACAGAGATTCAGTTGTTGCCCCCACCAAGAATTTAACTGGCTTTGAAGAAGAGATCTGTGTACCAACAACTCTAATACAGAGTGGAATGTGGTATGTGATGTAATAACAATGCGATTAACAAAATGCATTTGCTGACATGCTGTCTCATCCTCATGGCAACCCAGTCAGCAGGACAGTTGTCAAAATCTCCCTGTAGCTAGAAGGAGACTTCAGTGGCTTCAATGCAAAATTTAATCCCTGTGTCCCCAATATATTACTATAATAAGAGCCATTGGGGAAATGTGTTGAGAGTGTAGAACAGGGATTAAAAATAATTTTGAGGTAAAAAGAATGGATCATAAATGCTTCGTAGAGAAGGTGGCATTTAAACTAGGCCTTAAAAGATGAGAGATTTTAACAGAGACCAGGTGCGGTGGCTCATGCCTGTAATCCCAGCACTTTGGGAGGCCCAGGTAGGAGGATTGCTTGAGCCCAGGAGTTCAAGACCAACCTGGGCAATATAGTGAGACCTCATCGCTACAAACAAACAAAGCCAAAAAATCAAAAAATTAGTCATGCGTGGTGGTCCACATCTGTAGTCCCAGCTGCTCAGGAGGCTGAGACTGGAGGAACGCTTGAGCCCAGGAGTTTGAAGCTGCTGTGAGTCATGATCATGCCACTGCACTCCAGCCTGGGCAACAGAGTGAGACTAGAACTAAAAAAAAAAAAATTCTTTTAAACAGGCATTTATTGGGGGTGGGGCAGGTATCTGGGCTTACGGAGCAACATGAGCAAAAATAGGGAGGTGAAATAGTGCTTATATGGAAAAGAGCTCGTGGGACATTTTGACTCAAGTGCAAGATCAGGAGCTGGGATAGATCGACGGGGCAGATGAGTAGCAGAAGATATGCCTGAAAATTAGGTCAGGCCAAACCAAGGAGGACTTTCAATGCCGTGTAAGAGTTAAGGTTTTATTTCTAGGCAATGGGGAGCCCCAGAGGCTAGAAAAATGATATAATCAGAGCTGTTATTTAGGCAATTTACTTTGGAAGCAGTGTAAAGGAACCATTTATGTAATCATTCAAGGGAGCCTTTGTTACGCCCCAGGCACAGGGCTAGGTGTTAAGGATACAGAAATGACTTAAATGGTCTCTGCTCTGAAGAACTTGAACTTCAATCTGCTACAGGATTTGAGGGAGGAGAGACTAGGACCTGGGAGAGACGTTGGAAAGCAAATCTGGTTGGATCCACTTTGAAAGTATATCATCTCCCCACTGTCACCCTCAACTCTCACGTGGGCCTTTGGGCCTCCTAACCAGATCCCAGCTCCTCCCTTATCTGCCCTGTAGCAGTCACACAGTGCAGACTCAGCTCCCATGATGACCCTTTCAAAAAAGCAGTCACCCTATATCCCGCTCTGTTGTCAACCCTCCTGTTGCTGCCTGTCATGCAGAGGATAAAATTCAGAGTCTATGTCATAGCCAGCCAGCCTCCTAACACGCCCTGCCTTCTTTTTTCACCTGGTCTTCCACTGCCCCCTGAATCACTCATTCACCACACTAGCTTCCTTGCTATTCTTTGAACACATCAAGCCCAGTTGCCTCTCAGGGCCCTTGTGTTCGCTGTTGCAGTCACGTGGGAGTTTCCTCCCCCAGTCTTCCAAATGGTTTACTCCATCTCTTCATTCAGGAGTTGTCCCTAACCAGTTACCCCCATACGAAGCCTTCTCCCCCTCCCCTTGCTTTAGTTTTCTTTAAAGAACTTCTTATTCAACATATTATATATTAATTTTCTGGCTCCCTTACCAGAATGTAAATTTAATAAAGGTAGAGATTATATTTAATTCACTGATGTATCATCCGAGCCCATTACAGTGACTAGCCCAGATTCACATGGGCTCTCAACAGATATTTGTTGAATGAAAGAAGGAGGCTATTGCAACAGCCCAAACAAGCTCAGAATAAAGCAGTAGAGACATAGAGCGTGAATCCAGGAGATTTGGAGGCATCACCTTGCTGCCTGCTCTTCCCTGGCTGTCCCCTTCCAGGGAAACTAAGCTAAGGGGAGGGAGGTGATGACTGGTAAGAGGTATTTTTAAGCCTCTCCATTATATAGGAGACTCGGGAGATAAATTGTTCTTTCAGTCTTTCTTCAGTGAAGTCCCCTCACAAGTTTTGGAGCTTGTTTCATTTCCCCTTGGCTGAGTGCTGAGTGTTGGTTACCTGCTTAGAAAGTCTGTTTAGTTTAAACAAACTATTGTTGAGAATTTGCCACGTGTCAAGCATTATGATAGGTACAGAGGATGGGAGTAGGGGGGAAGATGAGAGACAGACACATACAAAGAGAGGATGAGAGAGAGAGAAACCCTACCTAAGGAGCTGAAATCTAGGATGGGATGACATACAGATTGAATCATTTTCCTGCCGTGTGCTAAGTGCCACACAGAGGGAGGCCCAAAGGAAGGGCCCTTGGTCCAGACAGAGAGTAGTTAGGGAAATATTTCCAGAAGAGCTGACATTAGAAGGTGAGTAGAAATTCGCCAAGCAGGCCAGGCGCTGTGGCTCACACCTATAATCCCAGCACTTTGGGAGGTCAAGGTGAGAAGACTGCCTGAGTCCATGAGTTTGAGACCAGCCTGGGCAACTTGATGAGACCTCATCTCTACAATAAAAAAAAGACAAGCCAGGCTCAGTGGCTCAGCCTGTAATCCCGCGCTTTGGGAGGCTGAGGTGAGTGGATTGCCTGAGCCCGCGGGTTCGAGACCCGCTTGGGCAGCGAGACCTCATCTCTACAATAAATCAAAAAATCAGCCGGGCATGGTAGCGCATGCCTGTAATTCCGGCTACTCAGAAGGCTGAGGCGGAAGGACCGCTGGAGCCCAGCAGGTGAGGCTGCGGTGGCCGGGAGTGGCCACTGCACTCCAGTCTGGGTGACAGAGTGAGACCCCAACTCAAAAAAAAAAAAAGAAAGAAAGAAAAAATTAGCTGGGCATGGTGGTGCATGCCTGTAGTTACAGCTATTTGGAAGGCTGAGGTGGAAGAATCACCTGAGCCCAGCAGGTGGAGGCTGCGGTGGCCATGAGCATGCCACTGCACTCCAGCCCGGGTAACAGAGTGTGACTCCAACTCAAAAAAAAAAAAAGAAAAATAAGTTAGTCAAGCAGAGAAAAGTTAGAAGGCATTTCAGATGAGAGGAACACAATGAACAAAGGCAGAGGCACGCGCTCACACAGTACAGGGAGTCAGGGAAGCTCAGGATTATAAAAGCATGAAGCTTTTTATAAAAGCATGAGTTAGAGTCTTTAACAAGGTTCACTTTAGAAAGAGCAGGGATGAGCCTAGTGCAGTGGCTCACGCCTGTAATCCCAGCACTTTGGGAGGCGGAGGTAAGAGGATTACCAGAGTTTAGGGGTTCAAGACCAGCCTGAGCAACACAATGAGACCTCTTCTCTACAATAAATCAAAAAATCAGGCATGGTGGTGCATGCCTGTGGTTCCAGTTACTTGGAAGGCTGAGGCGGAAAGATCACCTGAGCCCAGCAGGTCAAGGCTGTGGTGGCCGTAAGCGTGCCACTGCACTCTGGCCTGGGTGACAGAGTAAGACTCTGACTCAAAAAAAAAAAAAAAAAAAAAAAAAGCAGGAATGTGACTTGGGGGCTTCCCCCAAAAAACATCCACCTGTCCTGCCTCAACTCTCACTTACCTCTAGTGTCCTGACACATACATGATTCTACCAGTTGGGCTTGGGTGATCCCAAACTGCCAAGCGCGCATGGAAAAGGCAAGAAGGGTTATACTGGCCCAGGAAGGGCAAAAAGACCTACCTCCTTGCTCTGAGGAAAGAACTAAAGTACTAATCCTTCCCCGTTAACCCCTCCAGCTGCCACCCAAGGGAAAGCTTCGGAGCCTGTGTAGCCAGCATGTGGAAAAGCTGCAAATCTTCCAGCACCTCCACCCCATCGTGGTCCAAGCCGCATTCCCCCCACTCTACAAGGAGCTCTTCAGCACTGAAACTGAGTCACCTGCAGGGCTGTCCAAGTGACCTGAAGGAGGGACTCCTGCCCTTACAGCCTGCTGACTTACCTCCCTGGACCCCCTTCCACCTCAGCCTTTCCCTTTCCCATGAACTGTGGAGGGTGGTCCCCGTCCACTCTCTGTGGGTGAGCACACGCTGAGACTGGTTTCTACCCACAGGCTTGCCTGGCAGGGGGACAATAGCCCGAGCGTGGGATGGAGGAACACCATCTCCAGCCTCAACTTTGTTCTCTCTCATTTCCCATACTCCTTCACGCCCAGCTTCTGGAAGGTGTGGGTGGGTGGCCGGGATATAAGGACCTTTAGGGGGACCGAGGTGTCCTCAAGAAAACAGGGGCACCCAAGGCACCCTGGATGAACAGAGCTCAGCTCCCGGCTCAGAAGCTAAGAATAGACCTTTGAAATACCTCATTGCATTTCCCTCCGGCTTGGGGGAGGGGGGTTGGCTCAAGCTCAGACTGGTGGCTGGAGCCCAGAAGGACTTGTATATAACACGAATCTGGATCTTTAGATTTTCTGTCTTCCCCCTTCCTCCCAGCTCAGCAAGGAAGTGATTGAGCATCCTGCCCTTTTCCTGGGGTCTAATAAAAATTGAATGGGATGAGGGTGAGGGGCTGGGATAATTGTTTTATGGGATTTGGGTATGGGGATAGGGTACGATGAAGGCCAAGAGCATCCCAGACTGAAATAGAGTTAGAACTCAAACTTCTTATGTGAACTTTAAAAACAGTCTTTAGGGGCTAGCACAGATCTGATCACAGACACACATCCATATTCAGATGAAACACACACAGACTCGACCTGCAATCATGCAGTTCTATAGACATGTTTAATCTGACACAATCTCTCTCATCCTTGAGGTCCCAGCTCAGAGGAGCCTCATGGCCTCAGGGAGGAGTTTCAATACTGAGGGACCCCAGAACTTTTCCATGGTGCTCCAGTCTACTGATCTTAGACCTGAGGTGGTCCAAATGCCATCCGGGCTCCAACTGCCTTCTACCACAAGACCCCTGAGAGAAGCAGAAATGGTGGACATTGGCCAGTCAGAAGGTCAAAGACCGATCCTGGGAGGACTTTCCTGGCCTACCCTTCAGCCCTGTTCTTGTTGTGGAGAATGGAAGCAGATTCAATGTGCTCTGTGCCTGGGCACCACTGACTCCAGCATGGAAGGGATCAGGGAACAGGCCAAAGGCCTGTCTCCCTCAGCTGTGGTCTTGCCATAGAACTTTTCTTGGCTCTATAAACAGTTGTGAACCCTTCTTTGAGGGATAAACAGCAATGAAGGGCGGGCACTTTTTTCCTCTCAGGGAAGGGGTTTACCTGAGTAAACATAACCTCAACTTGTGCCATTCTTTATAAAATGATTTTAAAGGCAAGAGGTGTGTGTGTCAGGGGACAGGGGGAGCCTTAAATAAGATGACCAGCCCCATTCTCCTTCCTGAGTCAAGACCCAGGTTTTCAGCTCAGCAAGCCATCAGCATTCCACAGATTCTAGGCCCCCTCACCCGAGTTTCTCTCCAGGCTGAGCAGTTCCCCAGTGAGGCTTGTGAATTGATCCTCAGACGCCCTCACTGAAGGAGCCTCAAAGTGAGCTCCACAGGGGACATTCTGGATAAATGATACCCACAGGGGACGTCTAGATGTAGAGGTTGCTCAGAATTACCCCCATCTGCGAGAGCAAAAGACAATCCCCTGAAAGGTGGTTGGTCTGAGCTTCCCGGGGGGGGCGGGGGGGGGGGGGGTT
>NW_007249348.1:98608-110137 GCF_000164805.1 Carlito syrichta | reverse complement strand
CATAATTTGAGCCAACGTTATTTACATTTATTCCTATATCAAATTAGAAACTCAGAAATTTTCAATTTCACTGTGGCTTACTCTGACTTCAAAAGGAATGGGGGGGGGGGGAGTTTCAGGATGTCAGAGAGATCCTTTGAGCCTCCCAGCGGCCTCTATTGCATGACCCCTCCCTGGCACCGGAGCCTCCCCTTGGCTCCCTCCTCCCTCACTCACCATCCTGTAGTGGCGCTTGCTGCAGCCCTCCCTGTTGCTTTATTTATTTATTTTGCACCAACAGGGTTGCTGCAGACTCATTCTCGCCTGGTTTAAAAAGAGAGAGAGAGGAGAGAGAGAGAGAGAGAGAGAGAGAGAGAGAGAAGGAGAAATGCTTTCTGGCTCTTTTTTCTACCTCAGTCTTGGCAGCGGCGGCCGCAGGAGCAGCAGCGGCAGCAACAGCGGCAGCAGGCTGGCAGGCTGGCAGCGGGGAGTGGGGAGTGAGGCACACAGGGGAGGTGCGGGGGCCCGAGGTGCAGCTCGAATGGGACGGGGCCCCCAGCCCTGGACAGATGCAGTGCCAAACTTGATGCCACCCTCCAGCTTCTCCGGTAAGTGCCCCTACCCTCTGTCCCAAAGCTACAGCTGCCCTTTTCCATAACATTCTCAGACAGGCCAGGCCAGTGTGCCTGTCAAGGCAAGAGGGTTTGTGCCCCCACTGCCATCCCCACCCCACCAACCATTCATCTTGACCCCACAGGGGGACTTTGATGGGGAAACTAAAATACTCCAGGTGCCCCTGGGTGGAAGGACTCCAAGGAGACCTCGCTCTACCTGCCATTAGTAAGGATATTCCAGGAACCTTTTCCCTAGGATGCCCCTCTCCATGCCGGTCTTATCCTTCAATCAGGTGTGCTCTAAAGAGGATACCCATATTCCAATGTGTCTCTGGACTGCCACATAGAGACAAGAAGAAAGCTTCCCATCCTTGAGGGGGTGACGTCCCAGACCCCACTGAAGGAGAGAAAGAAGTGGTTCTGACACCCATCTCTTCCGGCAAAGTAGCCGGAAGCCAGTCCTGTAGCCCCGGAGGTTGGCAGGGGAAGTTTGTGATTAAATTCGCCACCTTATAAATAAGAGGTTGGTTCCTGATCCCCCAGCCCCTATCCCAGCAGGCTTTGGGGACTAAGGGGAAATTCACAGAGAAGGAGGGAAGAAGCTGGGTTACACGCTTCACTGCACTTTTGCTGAATGCAGAACAGAAAGGATGAGCAGGAACTGCAGCAGCAGTGATGAGGAGCTAGCTTTCAGATGGACTTCCCAGGGAGAACAGGCCCTGGGAAAATGAAGAAGGCTGGGACATCTCTCGCTGGAGAGTTTTTAGCATGCCACGGATACCTGTTAGGTCAGGAGAGGGGCAAGAGCACTGTGGTCTGCAGTCTTTGCCACATTCAGTCTTCCTCATCCCCAAGCCTCAGACCCACTTCCTACATCCCTCTGCTCTTTGGCCTCTTCTTCCTTTAGTTTCCCAACTACGACAGTCCTCTGAAGTGACTGTGGGAGAGCCACTAGAAAGACCCTTCTAGAGTGTGTCGAGTGGGAAGGAAAGGAGAAGAAATTACTCTCAAGCCGCCTCCAGGTGGGAAAAAGTAGGGCAAATAGTAGAAAGCTGACCCTGCAGGGCCCAGAAAGCCTGAGCCCCAAAGACTGAAGCCTGAAAGCCTGAGGGTGACCAGGATTGCAGCTCGGGAGAAACTCGAGCGTGCCACCTCCCAGGAAGCATCCGTTGGTCTTGCTCCTGTCTCTTTAGCCATTCCTTGCTAATTCCAGTGCTACCCCTCCCCTAGGGTCCCTGTGGCATCGAAAGGGTGGATTGAGGGGCTCTCACCATCTAGAGGACCCCCCCATCGCCTCAGTTAGCTTCCAGTGACCATCGTAGTCACCCTCTTCCTGAAATTTCCCAGACGCTGGTACCCAGAAACCTACTTGAAGTCGACAGGCTCTGCACACCGCCTGCGCAGTGCCAGCCAAGGGCTCCCTTCCTCCCCTCCCCACGGTGTCTGGTCGGATGCTGTCTCTCCTCACTTATCCATGCCTCCCTGGCTCACAATCTGTCTCTTGGGCATTGCTCAGGCAGCTCAGGCCAAAGGGGACAAGAACGCTCCCTCAGATTCATACACTGAGCCAGAATCCAAACACCATGAAGGAGGAATATAGGAAAAGTCTAAGACCGAGGACCACGCAACAGAACTCAAAACTTGGGTATCATTTGGGTCTCTCACACACCCCCACTTCGTCTGTAGGGGAGGAACGTTGCCCTTGGGCTCCTGTGGGGGATTCCCACCTTCCCGGTCAAGTGGCCCCTGCATCCTGTGCCACGGCTAATGTGCAGCTTGGCCGTCATCCACACAGGCATTCCGGAGAGATTGGATCTTGTTAGTCCAGGGCTCAGGCCCTGGGCCAGGCAGGAGGAGGGCAGACACTGGGGCCAGAACTGAGGTCTGCATGCTTCCCAGTCTTGGGTGACTCAGTCAAGGTGAAGACCTTTCTCCAGTCAGAACACGGAGCTCTGGGTCAAGGATGTGACCTCCCAGAGCCTTAATCAAAGTTATGGGTACATAATATGGGAGAATGAGCGTGGGCAGAGTGGGACAGGGCAAATATCAGGGAGAAGGGCCCTAAGCTTAAAGACAGCAAATATCAGGGAGAAGGGCCCTGAGGTATTCCTAGATCTCACAGACACAAGGAAAAACCCATTACAGAACGACTCTGGGTTACCTCCTTGCTGCACCCTGTTCCATTCCCCTAAGACTTCTCCCCCAGAAAGCAGGCTTGGCTAGGGTTTCATGAGCTAGTCAACAGTTGGCCAGTTATCCAGGGCTGGGAGGGGAAGGAAAGTAGAAATTCCCCAAAGAGGCTCCCAGGAAGTCCCAGGGAGGTAGAGCACCAGAACTGTTTCCAGTTCTGTGCCCTACTTGTGGCAATGCTGAGACAGATAGATTCATTTCTCTCCCCTTTAAGGAGGGCTCGTGAAGTCCAGGTCACCATCATCTGTAGCCACTTTCCCAAAAGGGCCATGTCATCATCTGTTCCAGGACTGAAGAGGGAATGGATGCGGCCACAGCTCCAAAGCAAGTCTGGCCCCCTTGGCCCCCCCTCCTTCTCCTGCTCCTCCTGCCTGGAGGGATCAGTGACAGCTGCCCTGCTGTGTGCGACTGCACCACCCAACCCCAGGCTGTGCTCTGTGGTCATAGGAGACTGGAGGCTGTCCCTGGGGGACTCCCACTGGACACTGAGCTCCTGGACCTGAGTGGGAACCGCTTGTGGGGGCTGCAGCGGGGAATGCTCTCCCGCCTGAGCCTGCTCCGGGAACTGGACCTCAGCTACAACCAGCTCTCCACCCTTGAACCCGGGGCCTTCCATGGCCTGCAAAGCCTACTCACCCTGAGGTTGCAGGGCAATCGACTCAGAATCATGGGACCTGGGGTCTTCTCAGGCCTGTCGGCCCTGACACTGCTGGACCTCCGCCTCAACCAGATTGTCCTCTTCCTAGATGGAGCTTTTGGGGAGCTAGGCAGCCTCCAGCAGCTAGAGGTTGGGGACAACCACCTGGTGTTTGTGGCTCCGGGGGCCTTTGCAGGGCTGGCCAAGCTGAGCACTCTCACCCTGGAGCGCTGTAACCTCAGCACAGTGCCTGGTCTTGCCCTCGCCCGTCTGCCAGCTCTAGTGGCTCTAAGGCTTCGAGAACTGGATATCGGGAGGCTGCCAGCCGGTGCCCTCCGGGGGCTGGGACAGCTAAAGGAGCTGGAGATTCACCACTGGCCATCTCTGGAGGCGCTGGACCCTGGGAGCCTGGCTGGGCTCAATCTCAGCAGCCTGGCCATCACTCGCTGCAATCTGAGCTCGGTGCCCTTCCAAGCGCTGCACCACCTGAGCTTCCTCAGAGTCCTGGATCTGTCTCAGAACCCCATCTCAGCCATCCCAGCCCGAAGGCTCAGCCCCCTGGTGCGGCTGCAGGAGCTCCGCCTGTCGGGGGCGTGCCTCACCTCCATCGCCGCCCACGCCTTCCACGGCTTGACTGCCTTCCACCTCCTGGATGTAGCAGATAACGCCCTTCAGACGCTGGAGGAAACGGCCTTTCCTTCTCCAGACAAACTGGTTACCCTGAGGCTGTCTGGCAACCCCCTAACCTGTGACTGCCGCCTCCTCTGGCTGCTCCGGCTCCGTCGCCGTCTGGACTTTGGCACGTCCCCCCCTGCCTGTGCTGGCCCCCAGCATGTCCAGGGGAAGAGCCTAAGGGAGTTTTCAGACATCCTACCTCCAGGGCACTTCACTTGCAAACCAGCCCTGATCCGGAAGTCTGGGCCTCGATGGGTCATTGCAGAGGAGGGGGGCCACGCTGTTTTCTCCTGCTCTGGTGATGGAGACCCAGCCCCCACTGTCTCCTGGATGAGGCCTCAGGGGGCTTGGCTGGGAAGGGCTGGGAGAGTAAGGGTCCTAGAGGATGGGACACTGGAGATCCGTTCAGTGCAGCTACGGGACCGAGGGGCCTATGTCTGTGTGGTCAGCAATGTGGCGGGGAATGACTCCCTGAGGACCTGGCTGGAGGTCATCCAAGTGGAACCACCAAATGGCACGCTCTCGGACCCCAACATGACCATGCCGGCGATCCCAGGCCCTTTCTTTCTGGACAGCAGAGGCGTGGCTATGGTGCTGGCAGTTGGTTTCCTCCCCTTCCTCACCTCAGTGACCCTCTGCTTTGGCCTGATTGCCCTCTGGAGCAAGGGCAAGGGCCGGGTCAAGCATCATGTGACCTTTGACTTTGTGGCACCTCGGCCCTCTGGGGATAAGAACTCTGTGAGTAACCGGGTCACTGCCAAGCTCTTCTGACCTTTCCTTCAACGCTGGGACCCAGCCAAGTCAGCTTCAGACACCTAAAGGGAAGACAGAACCAAGACTACTTGGACCGGAACCTAATCCCAAGTCACACAGCCTTGTGCCAGCAACTAGTGATGCTTCCTGCTAGACAGTCCGCTTCCTGAGCTTTTCCAGTCTGAGGATAGCACTGTCATCTCTTCTCTGAGGGCCCCAGGGAGCTGCAGATACAGACCCTGTAGTCAACCCTGCCCTCCCTTTGCCCCCTATTCCTCTGGCCTCCCCACCCCAAGCAGAAAATATAACCAAGACGCCAGTCTGCTAGCCTAACCACTAGGCATTCTTTACACTCACTCATATCCTTTTATAACCAATTGCAACTGCCAACCATAGCCGTAAGATTATTTCAGAGGTGGGGCTGGGAAATGCCACTTGCTTCTTGGAGTCTGTGCCCCCATCAGGCAGTCTGCCTTTCTTTTCTGCTTCCCACTCCAACCCCTGTCCCTAGGTGCATGAACCAGAGCCAAGGATCCTCAGGCTATGGAGAAGAGGATGGGGACAGAGTGTGGGATGGGGGAGGACAGACCACACCCTGCACTATGTCTGCGTGAGCCTCCACCACTGTTCCTGTCTGTCAGATCATTAAACCTGCAGCCAAATGGCCACAACAGTAGCAGCCAAAGCTACACACATGATCTCTGGAGTCTTTTTTATTTAAGTCTATTTCCTCCCCCTCATTTCTGTCCAATCTCCCCCTTCCTTCCCTTTCTGCCCGCCCATGGATCTTGTACCCCCGAGGGCCTCACCTCCATCTAACCCAGCCTGACAAGCAGAGTAAGGAGGCCCATCTTGTCGGGAGAGATCAGCACTCCGAGCCCAGGTTTCAGTCTCAATCCTTTCCCTTTTGCTTTCCGTCTCTGGAGCTAGAGAAGGAGAGATCCTCCAACTTCCAGGGGATTGCTACCTAGAAATTGCAACCTGGGGCGCCCAGCTCCTTCCCTTCTTTCTCACTTCCCCATGGGATCTGAATATCGTTTTTTTGTGTCCTGGAACCCTAGCGCCCCTGGGGGAAAGCCAGAAGGGAACTCCGAGAAAATGACTCAAAAACAAAAATATGCAGTTGTCAAAAGAGGGAGACCCCTCAGGACACAGCAGTGACTAGGCTTGGAGGAACCAGGGAGGAGGGCACCAGCAAGCTGTCGAAGGAAGCAGAGGGAAGGGGAACCGCAGTCACCGTCCACCTGGCTAATTTCCACCACCCTTCTTCAGCTTTTCCTGGTTCTGTGTTGAGCGCAGCCCCAGCCCCGGTAGGAAATTGTCTCTGGATGGAGAGGTGGGATGGGTAGTGAAACTGACTGCTGATGACCCCTGAGCGTGCTCCAAACAGAGGGCAAAGCCAAGCCCAAAAGGAAATACAGATGCTGGGAGCTCAAGGGACAGCAGCAGCCTCAGCATCACGGGAGGGAGGAGCGACAGGGAAGAGGAGATAGAGCAGGAGGAGGGACTGAATGAGAAGTGAAGAATCGCATGGCCCAGGGGAGCATTTTCCCTCTGCAGCAGCATCTGCCTGCGTCCTTAGTTTCCCTCCACCCTCCGGAGCCCCCACCAACCCTTACACCAAACCAGACAAGCATCATGAGCTTTCGGGCAGATTCCTGCTGCTGTCGTCGTCCTTGCTCTGAGGAGACTCCACTCATTAGAAGATTCGCGGCTCAAACTGTCCCTGATAGGTGAGAGGTGCCAGAGTCACCGAGGAGGTAAGGCTGGACTTCCCCGGCAGGAAGCTCCTCAGTGTGGCCAAGATGGGAATGTGGGATGGGGCGTGGGGGGGGGGATGTGAAAACCCAGCAGCTTGGAGAGTGAAGCTGGAGAAACTGACATTCTTGAGAAATGACCATCCCTGAGCCTCCAACCTCTCTGCCCCCCAAGGCACAAACAGCTCAGCATCCCAGCAGACTCCCCTTCTCCAGTTTAAATTTCCTGGGGCACACCCCTCCCCGCTCTTCTCTGTAACCTTCCACCAGCAACTTATTAGGTTGGGACTTAGGAGTGCTGAAGGTTCTCACTCTAGTTGCCCTCTCTGCAATGCGGAAGCAGCAATGCTATTCAGAGAAATCTCTGGGAAGCCCCTGACGCAGTCGGGAACAGATGACAGTCTGGTACTAGGAGCCGCTGCTGCCCAAAGTCTCCAGAGTCTCAAAGTCTTGGGAGCAGCGATGCCCGACAGAAAAAGACTTCAGGTCACATACGGAATTTCAGATTTTCTAGGAGCTACATTAAAAAGTCAAAATAAAGCAGATACAATTAATTTTAATACTAGATTTTATTTAACCCAATATACTCAAACCATTGTCATTTCAATAAGTTACCAATATAAAAATCAGTCATGAAATATTTAATGTTACCATTTTGGAATCCAGCTATATTTTACATTTAGGGCACATCTCGGCATCTCAATTCCGTCACTAAACTTTCACCAGAAATACCTGTATTTAGATTTCATAAAAGTCACTTGAAAAAGTAGATTAGCTGGGCTCGGTGGCTCAGCCTGTAATCCCACGCTTTGGGAGGCTGAGGTGAGTGGATTGCCTGAGCCTGTGGGTTTGAGACCCACCTGGGCAGGTGAGACCTCACCTCTACAATAAATCAAAAAATTAGCAGGACGTGGTAGCGCACGCCTCTAGTTCCAGCTACTGGGAAGGCTGAGGCGGAAGGATCACCAGAGCCCAGCAGGTCGAGGTTGCGGTGGCCAGGAGCGGCCACTGCACTCCAGTCCGGGTGACAGAGTGAGAATCCAACTCAAAAAAAAAGAAAAAGGAAAAAGTAGATTCACACATCCATGTTGTTCTAAACATAAAACATTTTCCTATAACTGAATCATATATTGGTTTTAATTTTAAATCAATTAAAATGAAATAAAATGCCATGCCTTAGTTGTATTATCTGCCTCCACGAGTGTTCAGTGGTCACATGTGACCAATGACTACACTGGACAGTGAACCTCCTTGGACATAGACTAGGGTCTCCTTGGCAGGAGTGCACAAAGTAAACCCCAAGAAACACTTTTTTTTTTTTAGTCAGAGTCTCAGTCTGTCACCCACACTCACGCCCACAGCAACCTTGAGCTGATGGACTCAGGTGATCCTTCCGCCTTAGCCTTCCAAGTAGCTGAAACTACAGGCACATGCCACCATGCCCAGCTAATTTTTTGATTTATCGTAAAGATGAGGTCTCACCAAGTTGACCAGGCTGATCTCGAACCCATGGGCTCAGGCAATCCTCTCACCTCAGTCTCCCAAACTGCTGGGACAGAGTCTCACCCTGTCACACAGGCTGGAGTGAGTGCAGTGACACTCACGGCTACCACAGCCTCTACCTGCTGGGCCCAGGCAATCCTTCCACCTCAGCCCCCCAAGCAGCTGGGATGACAGGAGCACATCACCCCACCTGGTTAATTTTTTGATTTATTGTAGAGATGAGGTCTCACCATGTAGCCCAGGCTGGTCTTGAACGCCTGGGCTCAGACAATCCTCTCATCTCAACCTCCCCAAGTGCGGGGATTACAGGTATGAGCCACCACATCCTGCTCAAGAAACACATTTGATTGCAGGGAAATAAATGCCTGTGGAGGAACTCCCCACTACCAGCCCTCGGTCTCCTTTGAGAGCTTTTCCAGCATACCTTCAAGGAGTGACGCTCAATAGTGTAGCAAGTTTCCTGTGATGAGCACTTCCACAGCCCATCAGGTCAGTAGCAAGCCAGTCCTTCATCTCGCCTGTCTGGGAAGGCTGCCCTCAGCTGAAGTGTGACGATAAAGGATGTTGAGTGTGTGTGCCGATGTGCGTGCAGATGCAACCAAGGACATGCGTGGAGGTGGTGTGCAGAAGTTCTGCAGACTATGTGCCTGTGTAGGGATGTTATGGTGCTACACCCTGGGGGCCATCCAGTGGAGACTCTGCTCAGGGTGGGGTGGTAAGAGAGAGAGAATAAGACAACATTCATGGAGAGCCCTTTCTATCTCGGTGCTCATATATATATATATATATATATATATATGCATATATATATATATATGTACATATATATATACATATATATATATATATATATAATTTTTTTTTTTAATAGGAATCTCACTATGTCACCCAGGCTGGAGTGCAGTGGCACAATCACAGTCATGGCAGCCTCAATCAGTTGGGCTCAGGAGATTCTTCCGCCTCAGCCTCCCAAATAGCTGGAACTAAGGTGAGTACCACCATGCCCAGATAATTTTTTAATTTATTGCAGAAATGAGGTCTCACCCAGTTGCCCAGGCTGGTCTTGAACCCCTGGACTCAGGCAATCCTCTCGCCTCTGCCTCCCAAAGCACTGGGATTACAGGTGTGAGCCATCGCACCTGGCGCCATGTTTTCTTATGTAATCCTCACGTCAGCCCTATAAGATAGATAAGCATCTTAGCTGATGGGACCAAAAGTCAAATTCATTAAGTGCTTGAGTGCACAGAGCTAGTTAGAGAGGGAAACGCATTTGAACTCAGGGTTGTCTGACTCAAAACTCACATGCGGCCAGGCTTGGTGGCTCAGCCTATAATCCCGGTGCTTTGTGAGGCCGAGGTAAGTGGATTGCCTGAGCCCACGGGTTCGAGACCCCCCCAGGCAACTTGGCAAGACCTCATCTCTACAATAAAACAAAAAAATCAGCCGGGCGTGGTAGCGCGTGCCTGTAATTCCAGCTACTCAGAAGGCTGAGGTGGAGGGATCGCCGGAGCCCAGCAGCTTGAGGCTGCGGTGGCCAGGAGCATGCCACTGCACTCCAGTCTAGACGACGGAGTGAAACTCCAACTCAAAAAAAAAAAAAAAACTCACATGCTTTCCACACCACCATACTCACCGTTGCACTCTCCTACTCCCAGGGCCTCTCAGTTATGAGATACGACCTGGGAGAAAAGAGAACTCTTTCCACCCCATCCAGGCTGAACTTTCAGGGGGGATTGGGATCAGTTGTTGATCCTCATCTTTTTTTTTTTTTTTTTTTTTTTTGAGTTGGAGTCTCACTGTTGCCCAACTTAACAGGCTGGAGTGCAGTGTCACATTCACGGCCGCTGCAGCCTCAACCTGCTGGGTTCAGGTGATCCTTCCACCTCAGCCTTCCAAGTAACTGGAACCACAGGCACAGGCACAGCCTCCCAAGTAGCTGAAACTACAGGTGCGTGCCACCACGCCCAGCTAATTTTTTGATTTATTGTAGAGACGAGGTCTCACCAAGTTACCCATGTTGGTCTCAAACCCCTGGACTCAGGCAATCCTGTCACCTCTGCCTCCCAAAGTGCTAGGATTATAGGCATCAACCACCATGCCTGGCATATCCTCATCTTCTTTGATAACTCTAATGCACCTGATTCAGAAAGTTGGGTTTTTTTTGCTTTTACTCTTTCTTCACAGTCCCCTCTCCCAATGTGCCTCACTGCCTCTGCCTCAGGGACCCATAGAAAGGAGAAATACCAGGCATCGGATAAACTGAAGTGAAATGCCTGGCATCCAACATAGGATTCTCTGAAATGGAGGCTTCAGATTTCCTAGTTCCTTTCTGGGTTCTTATTTTATTTATTTATGTATTTACTTGTTGTGTCAGAGTCTTACTTTGTTATCCAGGCTGGAGTGCAGTGGCATGATCAGGCCTCACAGCAGCCTCCTCCTCCTGGGCTCACGTGATCCTTCCACCTCAGCCTCCCAAGTAGCTGGGACTACAGGTGCATGCCCAGCTAATTCTTTTTGGATTCTAATCTCAACAACCTCTTTGGTTAGAGAGAGATTGCCCAGGAATTTTTAGTATGGTGGAACAATCTATGAGCAGCTTCAGATTTGTGAAGAATTCTTCTCTGTCTACCTTCTGCCTACCCCTGCTTGACAGAACCTCCCTGAGGTCATCGCATCCTGCCCTCCTTCCAGCCCTCCTCGCTTCCATCTCAGACACAGTCTCACCTAAGTGAGAGAACTTTGGACCCAAAGACACTGGAGCACCGTTTCAGCACTCCACATTTTAGTCCCTCCACATTTAGTCCTTTCTGACTTCTATTTCCTTTGTTGTACTAGATCTTTGATTTAAGAAATAGAGCCCACTGTGCACAGTGGCTCACGCTTGTAATCCCAGCACTTTGGGAGGCGGAGGCAAGAGAACTGGCTGAGCCCTGGGCTTCAAAACCAGCCTGGACAATTTGGAGAGACCTCATCTCTACAATAAATCCAAAAATTAGCTAGGTATGGTGGTATACATGTGTAGTTCCAGATACTTGGAAGACTGAGGTGGAAGGATCACCTAAGCCCAGCAGGTCAAGGCTGAGCCCAGCAGGTCAAGGCTGTGGTGGCCATGAATATGCCACTGCACTCTAGCCTGGGTGACGGAGTGAAATTCCAACTAAAAAAAAAAAGGAATAGAGCCCGCAAAGCAATGATCTTCAACATTTTTAAATCACAGACCCCTCCGAGAATACCTGGTGCAAACTATGAACCAAAGTATTTATACATTATTCTGTCACTTTGAAATCATCACAAACGCCATGAAATGCAGGTTAAGAAACTGGGGGTGGCCGGGCTCGGTGGCTCAGCCTGTAATCCCAGCGCTTTGGAAGGCCAAGGTGAGTGGATTGCCTGAGCCTGCGGGTTCGAGACCCGCCTGGAC
>NW_007249348.1:95526-98588 GCF_000164805.1 Carlito syrichta | reverse complement strand
CAATCGATCCAAAAATCAGCCGGGCGTGGCAGCGCGCGCCTGTAATTCCGGGTACTCGGAAGGCTGAGGCGGAAGGATCGCCGGAGCCCAGCAGGTCGAGGCTGCGGTGACCGCGAGTGTGCCACTGCACTCCAGTCTGGGTGATGGAGTGAGACTCCAACTCAAAAAAAAAAAAAAAGAGACTGGGGGCTAGGTATGGTGGCTCATGCCTGCAATCCTAGCACTTTGGGAGGTCAAGGTGAGAGTACTGCTTGAGTCCAGGAGTTTGAGTCCAGCCTGAGCAACATAACAAGAACTTTTCTTCACAAAAAAAATTTTTTAAATTAGTTGGGTGTGGTGGTATATGCCAGTAGTCCCAGCTACTCAGGAGGCTGAGGTGGAAGGATAGCTACAGAGTGAGACTCCAATTAAAAAAAAAGAAAGACAAAGAAAAAAAGAAACTCTGCTGTGAGAAGTCCTGAGTTGCAGGGGAAAAGCTGAGAGCTTAGGCTGCCTTTGCTCTCCAGGGTTCATTAGAGGCAAAGAGAAAAAACTGGAATAAACAACAGGGCAAAGTAGAGATTAGCATCTACTGCAGGTGAGAGCAGTTGTTAGAATGGGCCCAGCAAGAAAACACACTGTAGCCTCCAGCATTCTCCCCCTCCCTGTCCCTTTCTCCCACCAGCACCCATCTCTAAAGCCGAAGGAAGGAGTCTTTGCTTGCGACTCTTGCTCTACAAAGTGAGTACAGAGTTGACAGGCTGGAGAACATCTGAGACCAGGGATGTCTGAGTCCTGTTCATCCAAACTGCTTTGTAAGGAGAATTAAGTAGGACAGTTTAGAGCTAGGTGATGGCAGCTGGAGAGACTGAGGAGAATCTCTCCCCTAGGACACCTGCTGTGATTCATCAATCTGATCTAAAGACTGAACAGTAGCACCAGCATAAATTAGGTTACTTTTTTTTTTTTAGTTGGAGTCTCCCTCTGTGGCCCAGTCTAGTGTGCAGTGGCATGCTCACAGCCACCACAGCCTCGACCTGCTGGGCTCAGGGGACCCTTCTGCCTCAGCCTTCCAAGTAGCTGGAACCACAGGCACACCACCATGACCAGCTAATTTTTTTATTGTAGAGACGAGGTCTCGCCAAGTTGTCCAGGCTGGTCTCCAACCCCTGGACTCAGGAAATCCTCTCACCTCAGCCTCCCAAAGTGCGGGATTATAAGCGTGAGCCACCACGCCCAGCTTATAAATTAGGTTACTAAGGCTCATGCTTCTAGTTGCTGGTTTCTGATGAAGAGGCATGTTAATAGAGGAAGAAGGGTGACTCCCACAATGGGCAAAAGGAAAGAGAAGTGCTGTTTTTCAAAGACTCAGCTGAATGTCCTTTGAATGGATCATTTGCAAGTTGTACAGGGAGGGAACTCTGTGAGCAGCCCAGGCTCTGGAGCCAGGCTATATGGGTTTGGGAAGCCCCTCACTGTCCAGACCTCTAGCTGAAGTCTACTTTCCTGCTTTGGTTTATAAAATGGGAACGCCTGGCAACCCCTTTGGGTCCCCTTCCACTATGGGAGCTTTTCTGTCCTGTTTTAAAAAGAAAGTGGGAATGCCTGCACACTGAACTCTCTGGGCAACCTTATTATATAACTCAACCTTATATTATAACTTCTTTCACCTACTGCCTCCTGCAGCCTGTTCAGAACACCCTTCAAAGAAAGAGAATAGCAACTGGAGATGAGAATAAAGAAATTACAATTTGCCCGGCTCGGTGGCTTAGCCTGTAATCCCAGCACTTTGGGAGGCTGAGGTGAGTGGATTGCCTGAGCCTGAGGGTTCGAGACCCGCCTGGGCAACTTGGCGAGACCTCATCTCTACAATAAATAAAAATCAGCCAGGTATGGTAGCGCGTGCATGTAATTCCGGCTACTCGGAAGGCTAAGGCGGAAGGATCGCCGGAGCCCAGCAGGCTGAGGCTGCGGTGGCCGGGAGCGGCCACTATACTCCAACCTGGGTGACAGAGTGAGACTCCAACTCAAAAAAAACCAAAAAACAACAACAACAACAACAAAAAGAAATTACAATTCACCCAACCCCAGCATCTCCCACTCAATCTTTCAATCCTGACTTGGGCTCTAAGAGGGCAAATGAGATGACAAATCCCAAATCACAGTGACTTGAGAGTAGTTTGGAATCAGCTTATTAAAGCAATTCCTTCTACTCCCCAACCTCCCTACCCAGCCAGTTAGAAGTCTAAAAATTTCTAGAAAAGTGATGCCACCTGGCTTTTCACTGCTCTAATTAAGAAATGCTTCCTGTGGTTTAATTTTTAATTTTAACCCCTATTTTTGGACTTCCACTTCATTTCCTCTTTTTTTCCCAACTCCCCACCCCATTGAAACAAGAAGATGATGGGCCCATAAAGTAGGTCTGTGTCTTTTTTGTTTGTTTGAATTGGAGTGCAGTGGCCACTCCCGGCCACTGCAACCTCGACCTGCTGGGCTCTGGCGATCCTTCTGCCTCAGTCTTCTGAGTAGCCGGAATTACAGGCACGTGCTACGACGCCCGGCTAATTTTTGATTTATTGTAGAGATGAGGTCTCACCAAGTTGCCCAGGTGGGTCTCGAAACCACAGGCCCAGGCAATCTACTCACCTCAGCCTTCCAAAGCGCGGGGTTACTCGCTGAGCCACCGAGCCTGGATAGGTCTGTGTCTTTTATAGCAACATAGGATACATTCTTCCTTGGATTTGAACTACTCTTTTACCTTATTAAAAGTAAAAATAAGACTGGGCGCGGTGACACACACCTTTAATCTCAGCACTTTGGGAGGCTGAGGTGAGAGAATTGCCAGAGCCCATGGGTTCAAGACCAGCCTGGGCAACTGGGTGAGACCTCATCTCTACAACTAAAAAAAAAAAATTAGCTGGACATAGTGGCACATGCCTGTGGTTCCAGCTACTTGGAAGGGTGAGGCAGAAGGATTGCCTGAGCCCAGCAGGTTGAGGTTGCAGTGGCTGCGAGCATGCCACTGCACTCCAGCATGGGCGACAGAGTGAGACTCTGAGTCAAAAAAAAAAAAAAAAAAAAAC
>NW_007249348.1:89687-95506 GCF_000164805.1 Carlito syrichta | reverse complement strand
AGCCCAGCAGGTCAAGGCTGCGGTGGCCGGGAGAAGCCACTGCACTCCACTCTGGGTGACAGAGTAAGACTCCAACTCAAAAAATATATATATATATGGCCCAGTGTGGTGGCTCACACCTGTAATCCCAGCACATTGGGAGACTGAGGCAGGAGGATCACTGGAGCCCAGGAGTTTGAAACCAGCCTGTGAAACATAGTAAGACCTTGACTCAATAAAAGTAAAATAAAATAAATTTTTAAATGATGTTTTTTTTCAGTCAGAATTTTATTCTGTTGCCCAGGCTGGAGTGCAGTGGCACACTCACAGCCACCACAGCCTCAACCTGCTGGGATCCTTCTGCCTCAGCCTCTCAACTAGCTGGAACTACAGATGCATGCCACCACATCTGGTTAATTTTTTAAAAAATTATTGTAGAGATGAAGTCTTGCCAAGTTACCCAGGCTGGTCTTGAACCCCTGAACTCAGGCAATTCTCTCACCTCCACCTCCCAAAGTGCTAGGATTACAGGTATGAGCCATCACACCCAGCCAAAACTTTTAAAAATTTTAAAGTAAAAAATTATTTTTACTTTAAAAAAAAGTAAGCCGGGCTCAGTAGCTCAGCCTGTAATCCCAGCACTTTGGGAGGCTGAGGTGAGTGGATTGCCTAAGCCCGCGGGTTTGAGACCTGCCTGGGCAACTTGGCGAGACCTCATCTCTACAATAAATCAACAAATCAGCCGGGCGTGGTAGCGCGCGCCTGTAGTTCTGGCTACTCAGAAGGCTGAGGCAGAAGGATCGCCGGAGCCCATTAGGTTGAGGCTACAGTGGCCGGGAGCAGCCACTGCACTCCAGTCTGGGCAACAGAGTGAGACTCCAACTCAAAAAAATAAAAAAATTAAATTAAATAAATAAATAAAGTATGGTGGCTCATGCATATAATACTAGCATTTGGGGAGGCTGAGGTGGGAAGATCACTCGAGGCTAGTCAGGAGTTCAAGATCAGCCTGGGCAACAAAATGAGACCTCATATTTATAAAATATATAAAAATTAGCTGGGTATCTTGTCTCATCTTTATTTTCCAGCTACATGGGAAACTGAGGCAGAAGGATCACTTGAACCCAGGAGTCTCAGGCTTGTATTAAGCTATGATCATGCCAGGCTGGTTGACAGAGTGAGACCCTGTACCTAAATAAATAACCATATCAATCAAGGCACTGAAATACCTAGGAATAATCTTAACAAGAAATACGTGAATTCTACATAAAGAAAACTTTAATATGCTACTGAAGGGATATCAATGACAAATATATAGTAAGATTCTATATCATAAACTCTCTTTTAGATACAATAAAATATACGACTCCAATCAAAATATTGATAGCTGAAAAATAAATTATGATACGAATAGTCCTACCATACTGCACAGTAATGAGAATGAATGGACTAAAACTATACACAAAAATATGGCTGAATGTTGCAGAAATAATTTAAACAAAGGAAGCCAGACACAAAAGAGTACATACTCTGTGATTCTCTTTATATCAAAAACAAAAATAATCAAAACTAGTTTACAGTACTAGGAGTCAGAAGAGTGGTTATCCTTGAGGGGAGCAGTGATTGAGAGGGGACACAAGGGTGGCTTCTGGGCACTGGTAATGTTCTATGTCTTCATCTGTTGCTAGTTACATGAATGAAAAATTTTTCACCAAGATATACACTTATCACTTGTGTGTTTTTCTGCATGTATATTACACATTAATTTTTAATTGTAGTAAAAAACATATAATGTGCACAACTTTTTAAAGACAGTATGGTTAGCCGGGCGTGGTAGCGTGCGCCTATAGTTCCAGCTACTTGGAAGGCTGAGGTGGAAGGATCGCCGGAGCCCAGCAGGTCGAGGCTGCGGTGGCCAGGAACGGCCACTGCACTCCAGTCTGGGCGACAGTGAGACTCCAACTCAAAAAAAAATAAAAAGATAAAAAAATAAAATAAAGACAGTATGGTACTAGAACATAGATCAATGAACAAAATTTTAAAAATCCAGAAATAAAACAAATACATATGGCAATTTGGGTACTACAGAAGTAGCATTCAGAAACAATGGAGAAAATATGGATTATTCAATAAGAAGGATTTGGATAAAACAAAACATAAAGTTGGATCTCTATCTCACACCTTTACACCAAAATAAATTCCAGATAAATCAAATGTTTACATATACAAAAAGACACTACCGAAGTATTTAAAGAAAATGTAGAAGTTTTAAAATAATCTTAAGTAGTAGAAGACTTTTAAAACAATGATGTGAGCTGGGCTCGGTGGCTCAGCCTGTAATCCCGCGCTTTGGGAGGCCAAGGTGAGTGGATTGCCTGAACCCGCGGGTGCGGGACCCGCCTGGGCAACTTGGCGAGCCCTCATCTCTACAATTAAAAAAAAAAAAATCAGCTGGGCATGGTAGCACGTGCCTGCAATTCCGGCTCCTTGGAAGGCTGAGGCGGAAGGATCGCCAGAGCCCAGCAGGTCGAGGCTGCAGTGGCTGGGAGCGGCCCCTGCACTCCAGTCTGGGCGACTGAGTGAGACTCCAACTCAAAAAAATTTTTAAATAATAAAAAAATAAAAATAAAAATATGATGTGAAGCCCAGACACTATCAAATAAAATGTTGATAAATTCAACTACATAAAAATAAAAACTATTCGCAAAGAATCATCACAAACAAAATAAAAAGACATAGAGCAAACTGGAAAGAGGGAAAAATACTGTTAACTTATATACACAGAACAAATGTTAAGAAAAGACACCATAACCAATAAAAATATAAACAGAGTATATAAACAAATAATTTACAAGAAAAAAACCCCTGCCATTTAAGCGTATTATAAGATGCTCCTTGGAAGGCTGAGACAAGCCCTAGCCTGGGCAACAAAAAGTGAGACTCCAACTCAAAAAAAAAAAAAAAAAAAGATACTCAACCTTACTTTTTTTTTTTGTGAGTTGGAGTCTCACTCCATTGCCCAGGCTGGAGTGCAGTGGCACACTCAAGACCACCGCAGCGTTGACCTGCTGGGCTCCAGCGATCCTCCCACCTCAGCCTTCCAAGTAGCCGGAACTACAGGCGCGCACTACCAAGGCCAGCTAATTTTTTATTTATTGTAGAGACGAGGTCTTGCCAAGTTGCCCGGGCTGGTCTCTAACCCGCGGGTTCAGGCAATTCACTCGTCTTGGCCTCCCAAAGTGCTGGGATTACAGGCTGAGTCACCAAGCCCGGCCTCAACCTTGCTTATAAGATAAATGAAAATGTAACGTGCAATGAGATACCATTTATACTATCAGACTGCCAAAAATCAAACTAGTGTGCTTATCAAGCTGATCCTTTTCATTTATTGCTAGATGGAAGAGAAAATTGGTTAAAAACACACACACACAAAAAAAACTTTGTGGAAGGCAATTTGGCAACTCTATGCATACTTACCAAAATCCTTTTCAAAGATTGCTGGTGGAATGAAAATTAGAAAAATCTTGTGGGAGGAAGATAATTTGCAAACTTGTACTTATCCAAATGAAAAACAATGTACACACTCCTTTGACTTAATATTTGCATTCCTAAGTGTTACACAGATATACAAGAGTGAAAGGAAGTATGCATGCCCATCAATACAATATTAAAGGACTGGTGAATATATCTTTTATCCCTCAGACATGCTATGAAATGATCATCATGAGGCAGATACATATATGCTGCTATGGAAAGATTCCTAGAATGTATAAAAGGAAGTTGCAAAATAATATGTATGATATATCATCAACTAGGTAAAAAACATATATACACACAGGTTAACTATAAGATGTGAAATTTTTCGCAAGAAACGGGCAATACTGGTTGCCTTGAAGGAAAGAAGACACCGTAATACCTTTTGTTTCTTTTGAATTTTGTATAATGTTGCGGCGTGCATTACTTATTCAAAACGCATGCGCATTTTCCAAATTAATAGAAAACGAAAAACTGAGGTCCTTAATTGAGGAAAGATACAATCTCGCGTTCATTCAACACATGTTTATTGAGTGCTCGTCACGTGCCAGGCATTGTGATAAAAACTAGTGCGGGAGATCTCCGGGTGCCAAGGAGAGCCCAGCTCCCTGTTCCCAAGGCGCGCTCCTAGTGCGGGGCGGAGGACCGTGGGGACCGAGCGGGGCGCAGGGCCGGGCTCGCGGGCTCCCTGTCGCGCAGAAGCTGGAGCACGACCCACCCGTCCCTAATGCTCCAGACACCCGGACGGGTGGCTGGAATGCAGTCTTCCAACGCTGCCTGCAGAGACGCACTCCTTTCTCGCCCCGGCAGAAACGGTCCCCTGGCTTGGCCTTCCCGCCTGTCGCTCCGACCCATTTTCCTCAATCCCCAGGAAAGGGAGAGTCCCTGGCGCCCCCACTGCCCGCTGCTCCCTTACCAAGGCGGTGTGAACGCGCGTCCCCTGTCCATCTCTCCCTCCCACCGCTGTGTCGGTCCACATCGTGTGTTCGTGCCTCGGCAGAGGACCAGAAGAGTGGGTCCTTGCTCTCTGCGGTGCACTGCCTTCCCCTTGACCTCTCCATCTACGAAGCCTATTTCATGTTAAAAAAAAAAAAAAAGTTTCCCATGTCTCCTGAGCCCCTGTCACTCTATGGGGGACCAGACCGATCGATGGAAAAGATCACAAGAGAAACAACTGATGGAGCATCTCGCATCATGACGCTGCCGTCCCAGTGGCCGCTGGGTTGTGGAGTAGTGCTGGCTTTGTACAAAGGCACCAATTTTGTACCGACAGTGACAAGCATGAGTAATGCCACCCCCTCACACCTTGCTCCCAGCCCCCGGAGCGCAGATCTTCCCCCAATTTCTCCTTGGTAATTCGTCTGGAGGTGGGCTGAGAGGAATCCGCGAAGCTTCCAAGCTGTGTAATTCTCAGCAGGTGCAGACTCAATGAACTGCATCTTCTGTTCCTGGATCTCATTGGCTGATGGTTGAGCGGCTTTGAAGTCCATCCGGGCAATTGGGCATCAGCAAGCAGCGGCGACGTCGCTCAGGGGCAGCCCGCGCAGGGATTGGTTGTGACTGGAGAAGGCGATTGGTCGGACGGCGAGTAGGGTGCTGATTGGTGAGGGCGGGCTGCGAGGGCGGGGACGTGGCGGCTGAAACGCGGCCGGCGGGGCCCGGCGTCGCGGTGCGGGCGGGAGCCAGCGGCGGCCGCTAGGGTGAGGCCCGAGGTGCGAGGCGGAGCGCTTGACGCTGACTCGTGGAGGAGCGGTAAAGGCGGGGATCGAGAGCGGAGGTTTAAGCGGGCAGGAGAGGCTGGGCCTCGGGCTAGTACTAGGAGACGGAAATGCGGGGTTGAGGAGGGAGAGGCGTACGGCGCGCCCCCTGGCGAGCCGAGGGTGTGGGGCCCAGGGGCGGCCGTCGGAGCGCGGGGCCGCGAGGAGCTGCCTGGGGGCGGCTCTACCCGGGAGCTCGCAGCCGTGTGCGGGGGAAATGCTCTGGTCCCGGGGCTGGGCCACCGCGGGCCGGTGCCAGAGCGTTTGTGATCGCTCCTGTCAGTCTGGACTCTCCGACCGGGTCTTTTTGAGACTGAGACCCGCTCGCAATCGATCACTTTGCTTCCTGAGTTCCTCGGCTTTTTCTTTAGTTACCCGTCGTAGGATGGTTGTGTACAGTCAGAATCAGACTTCGGGGCTTTTGTTTTCCCGATTTCCCTTCGTATTTCTGAATGCAGGTATCATCGTAGGGATTGACTGGAGACCCCCATTTCAAAGCCTCATTTTAAGACCTTTTCCTTAGCCTGGAAGAAATGGATTGAGCCCCCT
>NW_007249348.1:86680-89609 GCF_000164805.1 Carlito syrichta | reverse complement strand
CCCCCCGCGCGCATGGATTTAAAATAAACGTCCCAAAGATGAGAAAAGCAAACGATCCAACAAGCATGTCACCATGTTTTAGGTACTTTGTGAGTTCTGGTTATAAGGAGACAACTGGGATGAGAGATTTTTGCCCGCACGGAGCTCACAATGTGGTTTGACTAAATAGGCTTTTGGAATGATAATATAAAAAGTAAGCCTTGGTTGTGCATGTCGGATAGTTGTTGGCAAGTGTTTAATACAGATGTCAGGAGATTTCAAAATTAGTTTTTAGTGAAAGCCGTTAACTACATTTCTCACTCAGAAATTATCCCAATGTGTCTTCACTTCCTAGCTTCCCCTAGGAACTGTGATCTTAACTTCTAGTGTCTTCTTCCTCCTCAATAAATTTTAAGTAGTAAAAATAAACACAAGCTAGCATTCGGTATCCCTATTTCCATCATATTTTCCACTTCCATTTCTTTTATTTATTTTTTTTTTAGAGAAACTTCTAACTGAAAGCCTATGCAAATTGTACACAAAACTATACTGGTTAATCAAGTAGATTCTCCTTTTTTGAGACATTGGCTGACAATTAGCACAAATTTGTATTATCTGAAGAGGGGTTAATAAAATCTAGCTTTGGATTCAACTAGAACCTGCCCACCAATTTATCCTTGCCACGGACATTTATCTTCCTTTGACACATACTCCCCCTACCACCAAATCATCAGTGTTCTCTGTCTCAAACACCAGCATCTACCAGGTGCTCAAACAAGAAACTTTTTTTTTTTTTTTTTTTTTTTTTTTAGTCAGAGTCACTCTGTCGCCCAGGCTGGAGTGCAGTTGGTGTGCTCACAGCTACCGCAGCCTCAACCTGCTGGCTCAGGCAGTCCTTCTACCTCAGCCTTCCAACTGGCTAGAGCTACAGGCATGCGCCACCATGCCTGGCTAATTTTTTTGATTTATTGTAGAGACAAGATCTCACCAAGTTACCCAGGCTGTCTCGAACCCCTAGGCTCAGGCATTCCTCTCACCTCCGTTTCCCAAGGTGCTGGGATTACAGGTGTTAGCCACCATGCCGGGCAAAAATAAACCGTTTACGTTCTAGTTCCTCTCAGCTGTTGCACTGACCAAGACTCTATACAGCCATGCCTCCTCTTAGTATCTGCAGGGGATTCATTTCAGGACCCCTGCAGAATCAAAATCTACAGATGCTCAAGTTCCTTGTATAAAATGGCATGGTTTTTGCATATAACCTACACACATCTTCCTGTATACTTTAAATCATCTTTAGATAATACTGAGTACAATGTAAATGCCATGTAAATAGTTGTTATACTGTATTGTTTTTTATTTGTGTTATTCTATTTATTTGTTTTTGAGTTGGGAGTCTTACTTTGTTGTCTCACTCAGTTGTCTCCCTCTTGGCCAGGCTGGATTGCAGTGGCACAATCATTGCACACCACAGCCTTGACCTCAGGTGATCCTTCCTCCTCAACCTCCTGAGTAGCTGGGTCTACAGGTGCATGCCACCACCCCTGGATTTTTAATTTTTAAATTTTTTGTATAGACAAGGTCTCGTTCTGTTGCCTAGGCTGGTCTCAAACTCCTGGGCTCAAGCAATCCTTCCACCTCAGCCTTCTAAAGTGCTGGGATTACGGGTGTGAGCCACTACACCCAGCCTTATGTTATGTTTTATGGTTGAGTTTCTTCCCTCTGAATATTTTTGATCTACAGTTGGATGACTCTGTGGATGTAGAACCTGTGAATACAGAAGGCTGACTGTATCACCTTTGCATTGCCATGTAATTATTTGTTTTGGTGTTTCTCTTTCCTGTTAGACTGAGTGTCCCAGTGCAGTAATTCTTATTCCTCCTTCTGTCCTCAGTATGTTCAGCACATAACAAAGAGCTAGCACTATTTAACTGATAGACATTAATGATGAAGACAAGTTTTGCAGTTTAGAGACCATATATTAAGTAACCAGGGTATAAAAGAAGTCAAATCTTTCCTAGACACCCAGAATAAATCCTCTCAGTGTAGGAAAGTAGCAGTTTGGGGGTTGTGTATTCAAGAATTATTTAAGAAAAAAATCTCCTTTATAACCTGGAATGTGTTTACTTTGGCACTTACATGATACTATTCAAACTTTCAGAGTGATGAAAGATTTTATTTGCAGGCTGCTTTTTTTTTGAGTCGGAGTCTTACCCTGTTGCCCAGGCTGGAGTGCAGTGGCACACTCACGCTACCGCAGCCTCGATCTGCTGGACTCCGGTGATCCTTCCACCTCAGCCTTCCAAGTAGCTGGAATTACAGACATGTGCTACCACGCCCGGCTTATTTTTTGATTTATTGTAGAGATGAGGTCTCGTTGCCCAGGCGGGTCTCGAATCCGTGGGCTCAGGCAGTCCACTCACCTCAGCCTTCCCAAGGCGCGGGATTACAGGCTGAGCCACTGAGCCCGGCTTGACTTTAGTTTTTTACCGCCTCCAGTGTTTTCTGAATGTGTTGATCAAAATAAAGAATAAAGATCCCAGATGCTGTTACTCTGAGAGTTTAGGTAAAAGGAAGGGTGGGCAGGGATTTTTAAAGTCACTTAAAAAGTTTTTCACAAGCAGTTAATAACCCAGACTCTGGTTAAGCAGTTAGACGACCTCTTCAAGCATGTGTACTCCTCTGTGGGGTTAATATTTTCTGCCTTACATGGTTGTATGACTATTGAATAAAGTAATGTATGTAAAGTGCCCAGCATTGTAGCTACTCAACACATTTATCTTTTCATCTTTGAGTCCTTAATGCCACAGTAGCATCTTACACATAGAAGTGCTTAATAAATGTGGTAGCCGGGCTCAGTGACTCAGCCTGTAATCTCGTGCCTTTGGGAGGCTGAGGTGAGTGGATTGCCTGAGCCCGCGGGTTCAAGACCCGCCTGGGCAACTTGGTGAGA
>NW_007249348.1:71526-86283 GCF_000164805.1 Carlito syrichta | reverse complement strand
CTTGGTGAGACCTCATCTCTACAATAAATCAAAATGAGCCGGGTGTGGTAGCGCGCGCCTGTATTTATTGTAGAGACAAGGTCTTTGATTTATTGTAGAGACGAGGTCTCGCCAAGTTGTCCAGGCTGATCTCGAATCCCTGGGCTCACGCAATTCTCTCACCTCTGCCTCCCAAAGTGCTGGGATTACAGGCGTAAGTCTCTGTGCCCAGGTGATGTATCATTCACAGAGCAATATGAGGTAAGGAGAAACTCACTCTAGGGGAAATCCCAGAGGCCCCAGAAGAAGAGATGGAATTGAAGATGACTCAGAAAAGAAGAAATAGAATTTTTCAGGTACACATGGTGGGCTAAGAAGTGAGACTAAGAAAACAGAAGTGACACGTGTCAGAGCAAGGATACGTTAAAACACACCTTGTTCCCCTAGTCAAGAGGGGGTAAGAATATGGGGTTGTGAAGACAGTAGGCGGAGGTCAGATTATAAAGAAACTTTCATGTCATTAAGGACCTTACATTTAGGCAACAGAGAGCCTCTGGAGAACTAAGAAAGTTCATTGGTTCAAATTATTTTGACCAAATATTTATTGAGTAGCTATTGTGTGCTATACATTGGATAAGGAAACTTAACAATTTCTGCCCTTGTGGAGTTTACATTCTAATGGAGAGACAGTCAAGATGAAGACCTTGCAGTTTATTATGATGACTTTGACTTTTAATTGTAGTGATATATATGGAAAGCCACTGGAAGGTTTTGAGCAGATGAGCAATGCCATTTGACTTACTTCAGTTGTAGTTTTGAGAATAAACTGCATGGACAGTGGCAAGCGCAAGGACATAATTAAGCAATTGTAGTTACCTAGGGAAAGAGAATGATGTTTTAGAGCAAGATCATAGCAATATGGACACTAAAAGTGGTCAGATTCTGGATAAGTTGAAGGTAGAACAAATAAGATTTGCTGACAGGCTGGATGCGCAGGAGAGAGAGTATGACTAATTGTTAGCTTAAGGAACTAAATGAATGGAGTTGCTATTTCCTGAGATGGCATGGACTGCAGGAAGTGAGTGAATCAAGAGCTCAGTGTTATACTTTTTTGAGTTTGAGATGTCTTTTTGACATCAAATGGAGATGTTATTTAGGCAGTTGGATTCACAAACCTGGAGTTAAGGAGAAAGGTTAAGTGGATCTATTAATTTGGAAATTATTAGCATATAGATGGGATATGAAGCCAGGTTGTAAGGTAGAACAGAAGAGGGAAAGGGCAGAGCTCTGGGACACTCCAGTGGTTAAAGGTTAGAAAATGAGAGGAAACCAGCAGCTGAGAATGGTGGAGCAGCTAGAAAGGGAGGAGGAAACCAGGAGGATGTGCTGTGGAGGAAGCCAAGAGAAGAAAGTGTTTCAGAGAAGGAATCACCAACTGTGCCAAATACTGTGAGGAGATCTGGTAAGATGAAAACTGAGAATTGATCTTTGGATTTAGCAATGTGATGTCATTGGTGACCTTGATGAGAGCAGTTAGAGTGGATTCAAGAGGAGAAATTGAGGACAGAAGTATTGACACATTCTTGAGTTTTCCCTCAAAAGGACGGGAAGAAATAGGAAGTGGTTGGAGGAGTAAGTGGAATCCAGAAAAGGGTTTTCTTTAAGAGGGGAGCTTGTTTATCTGATGGATAGATGCAGTTGAGAGGAAAAACATTAGCAATGTTGGAGGAAGGATGAATTGGTGGAACAATACTTTTAATGAAAGATTTCAAGCATAGAAGTGACTTTTTAAAATTTATTCTAAGCCAGGCTCGGTGGCTCAGCCTGTAATCCCGCGCCTTTGGGAGGCTGAAGTGAGTGGATTGCCTGAGCCCGCGGGTTCGAGACCCGCCTGGGCAGTGAAACCTCATCTTTACAAAAAATCAAGCCGGGCTCGGTGGCTCAGCCTGTAATCCCGCGCCTTTGGGAGGCTGAGGTGAGTGGACTGCCTGAGCCCACGGGTTCGAGACCCGCCTGGGCAGCAAGACCTCATCTCTACAATAAATCAAAAAATCAACCAGACGTGGTAGCACATGCCTGTAATTCCGGCTACTTGGAAGGCTGAGGCGGAAGGATCGCCGGAGCCCAGCAGGTCGAGGTTGCGGTGGTCGGAAGCGGCCACTGCACTCCAGTCTGGGCGACAGAGTGAGACTCCAACTCAAAAAAAAAAAAAAAAAAAATTTATTCTAGCATTGCAGAAATGACTACACTGTGCTATACCAGAGAACTCCCATAGAAAGAAGCTGACAACTCTGTAGCCTCTTACATTACCTTTATTATACAGCATGAAAAAACATAACTTTTTTATGACAGATCAAAAGTTATTGCCTTCCTAAGAACATTCTTTAATAAACTCATTTTAAAACTCGAGGAAAAGAAAGATTTCAATGCTAGGAGCAGAGAGAGTTTATGGTCTCAGGAGAGAAGATATTTAGGCACAGGTGGTGGTAGGTGAGTAAATGTGTATCAGCTTGTGGATATTTCTCTGAATGCTCTATTTTCTCAGTGAACTAGGAAACAAGGACATCAGTTGAGAGAGAGGTTGAAGGAGGCACTAGAGGTTTGAGAAGAGAAGGTCTGAAATATTTGAGAAACTACATGGAATAAAGAAATATAGTGAGGAACATGTTAAGACTTACTTTGCAGCAAATTGAAGATGTAATATCAGAGAAAGAACAATAGCAAAAAAAGTCTGTAAGAAGACCATTGCAATGGTCTACATGAGAATTGATGAGTTTCTGAATAAGGCCAGGTGCAGCATTTGTTGGATTCATTAACAACATATAGGTAATAATTGAAGTGATGGGTGTGGATGAAATTGCCCAGAGAGAGCAGAGTGACATTAACAGTGGATAGAGGGCTCAGAAGACAAGCCCCAAACTCAGAAAGACCCTACAGGGAAACAGGAGGGAAAGGGGACAGAAACAAAGTTTTGTGAAGGGAGTGGCTGCCTTCCTGCTGCTGCAGAGAGGTAAGGTGAGAAAAGCCTTCATATGTATCCTCGTGATTATATGGGAAATTATAGTTTTGGTGAAGGAACAGGGTAGAACCCCATTTCATTGTTGGTTGAGGAGTAAATAGAAACCAAAAGTAGAGACAGTAAATGAAGACTGTACTTCTAAGAAGAAGCAGTAGCAAGGCCTTTCCTAGGCCTGGAATGGCATTCTTTGCAGAAGCAACAGCTTCTGGGATGGCCTGGAGGCATAAAAAGACTTGGATAAGGAATTTTTTTTTTTTTGAGTTGGAGTCTCACTCCTTCACCCAGGTTGGAGTACAGTGGCACGCATGCTCACAGCCACCCCAGCATCAACCTGCTCTGGCGATCCTTCCACCTCAGCCTTCTGAGTAGTCAGAACTACAGATGCGCGCTACCACGCCCAGCTATTTTTTATTTTATTGTAGAGATGAGGTCTCACCAAGTTGCCTGGGCTGGTCTCAAACCCATGGGCTCAGGCAGTCCACTCGCCTCGGCCTCCCAAGTGCTGGGAGTACAGGTTGAGCCACCTAGCCCGGCTGGATAAGGAATTTTTAATAGTTTGGTATAAAATCTAAGTGTATGTGTGTGTATATGTATATATAATTAAAAAAATATTTGATTCATTTCGTTTTTTTGTTCCTTTGTCTTTTAAAACTGATCAATGTATAGTTCTTCTTGGGGGCAAAAAAGTGAAGTATGCTTCTGTTTAGTTGTATGTGTATGTGTGCCTTAGCTAACTTAAAAAATACCCTGAGGCCTTTTACATGAAATAGATTTTTTATTTTTATTTTTTTTTTTTTTTTGAGTTGGAGTCTCACTCTGTCACCCAGACTGGAGTGCAGTGGCCACTCCCGGCCACTGCAGCCTCAACCTGCTGGGCTCCGGCAATCCTTCCGCCTCAGCCTTCCAAGTAGCCAGAATTACAGGCATGCGCTACCACGCCCGGCTGATTTTTTGATTTATTGTAGAGATGAGGTCTCACTGCCCAGGCGGGTCTCGAACCCGCAGGTTCAGGCAATCCACTCACCTCAGCCTCCCAAAGGCGCGGGATTACAGGCTGAGCCACCGAGCCCAGCTGAAATAGATTTTTGTATTGCTGAAGCTCTTGAAATGGAAAGCTAGGCAGTAGTATTCTTTTCAGTAATATAGTAATGTATTTCCAGCCTCTCTGCTCATCATACAAGTGTTAGATGAAAGCACCCTCTTTTCCCTGGTTTGCTTGTTTCAGGATGTAAATCAGAATTCAGTGAAAATGTCCACTGAACGGACTTCTTGGACAAATCTGTCCACTATTCAGAAAATAGCCCTGGGCCTTGGAATTCCAGCCAGTGCGACAGTTGCCTATATCCTATACCGCAGGTATAGGGAAAGCAGAGGTATGTGAACCCCATGACTGTGCATGTGAAAATGTTCAGATTATTTGCCTGCCTTGTTAAATGGAAATGAAAACTTTTTCCTTGCCAGACCAGGTATTGCTTATTGAGATGTAACTGTCTTTGTGTGAGAAATCTTAGACCAAAACTATTTAGTTTTCTTCTTTTTTTATGTTCTCACTATGAAGCTAAGCTATAAATGAACTCATTTTATAATTCAGCTCCATTGATCTGTTCTCTTCAGCAACATCAACATGGCAACGGGTTCTTTTTTTATTTCTAAACGCTTTCTTATATGTTCCTTCTCCCTAATTAGTTGTTGGGAGAAGGCAGTTTCCCCAAAGGCTGGACCTAGAGAAATGACTTATGTACACATCAGTCAGGAGAAGTTTAGCTGATGGATGCCTCGGGAAACTTTTGGCCTTCATTCTTCTCTAGTTGCCATGTTTTGAGAGAAGCAGTTTGCCCAAAACTCAGTACCTCTTCTTTGTGAGTCTGCTTTTCCCATGTTAGCATCTGAAACAGTATTCCAGAGAAAATGCCCATCTCTGGTCTTTTGGGACCTTTTAATTCCCACTCAGATGCTACCTCTTCTTGTAGTTATAGTTGAGATCCTCAGTTTATCTTCTGGATCAGTGTCAGCGGAGGGCTGGTAGTAGCTCTGCATGTTATCTAAGTCTGATCTAATAAGCCATGATCTGTGCAGAAGAGCGGCTGACGTTTGTTGGGGAGGATGACATTGAGATAGAGATGCGAGTTCCCCAGGAGGCTGTGAAGCTCATCATTGGCCGGCAAGGAGCCAATATTAAACAGGTAAGTGTGTTGAACAGGCAGTCGGCTTTCTCAGGGATTGATTCTATTTATTGATTTCTTATTTCCTTTCTTTGACCCCCATATCACAGAACACACCCATGCTATGTATATTTTTAAAATAACAAATACAGGAACTTTTTAGTTAACTATGCTGTTTTCCTTCTAGAAAGGAGTATTTCTAGAGAATGAATGACTTACCTTGAAAGAAAGATTTTTGTTTGGATGACTGTCGGCATGGTATAGCTCAAACTGTTTCTATTATAGAATTAATAGACTGTCATTAATTGACAGTAAATATTGAATTACTGCCTGGCTCTTCTTACCATCTTCCACTATCCAGTTGAAATGTCAAGAAAACAAAATATTTGATTGTCCAATCCAAATAAAATGGGGGAGGAGGCTTCTAAACACAAAGAGAAATGGATTTTAATTAACTGCTATTTGAGGTTACCTTTGTTACTAATTTCCCGTAAGTACAAGTAATTGAAAACGAATTATAGCCATCCTGATTTAGCTGTTGCCTTTGGCCAACTCTGTCTACCTCCAGAGTTTGGTTTAGAGTGTCTTTAGATGGACCCAAACGAGAGCTCTTTCAGAAGGTACTACCACATGTCCGTTTTCTCTGCAGCTGCGGAAACAGACAGGTGCTCGGATTGATGTGGACACAGAGGACGTAGGCAATGAGCGAGTGCTGCTTATCAGTGGTTTTCCTGTTCAGGTGTGCAAGGCCAAAGCAGCAATCCATCAGATCCTGACAGAGAATACCCCAGTGTCTGAGCAGCTCTCAGTTCCCCAGAGATCTGTGGGCAGAATCATAGGTACCACTGGACGGCTTCCTCTGCTGTTTCATTTATTCTTCACCTTTGCCTTTGCCTTTTTTTCACACCTTTCCAAGGGTTTTTTTCTGGCCTATTCCCCCTTCTCCATGCTGAGGGGAAAAAAAGACAAGGACATTGAGACCAGAGGTTTACTTTTTTACAGAACTGATGGTAAAACAAAACCCATTACTTCAAGAAGTTGTATGATCTGAACCTTACAAATAGGTTTCAGAAAGGTTCTGGTAAATGTATTTTTGTTATAATCGATTTTAAAGGAAAGCTGGGGATGTTCATATTATCTCAACTTTTTCAAGATAGTGCTCTACCAAGTACCTGCTATGCTTCCCCCAGATCATTCCTTAGCACTGCCGTTAGGGGCAGAGGAATGACCTATCCTAGGTCCAGTGTTCTGACACACCATGTAGCACAGCTTCTTATAAGCTGGGAATATAAAATGTGGCCTTGCTGAATACTCAGAAAATGAAAATGACATGAAGTTAGTCTAGCTGAAGTGTAGAGTTTAAATAAAGTAGATAGCCGGGCTCGGTGGCTCAGCCTGTAATCCCATGCTTTGGGAGACTGAGGTGAGTGAATTGCCTGAGCCCGCCGGTTTGAGACCCACCTGGGCAACTCGGCAAGACCTTATCTCTACAATAAATCAAAAAATTAGCCGGGTGTGATAGCACGCGCCTGTAGTTCCAGCTACTTGGAAGGCTGAGGCGGAAGGATTGCCGGAGCCCAGCAGGTCGAGGCTGCAGTGGCCAGAAGTGTGCCACTGCACTCCAGTCTGGGCAACAGAGTGAAACTCCAACTCAATTAATTAATTAATTAACTAATTTAATTTAAAAAAATAAAGTAGATAAAACAAATAATCAAGCAGTGATTTCAGTAGCTCCTGCTTTCCATGCAACATCTTACATTTTGCTCAGTTTAGAAATGAGAACTGACTCCCTTTTCCCAGTATACACAAAGTAGTACTTTCTCTAGTAATTAAAGTTGGCCAGGAGAGAAGGACAGGTTTTTATGTATTGTTCAATGTAGGGAGAGGCGGCGAGACAATTCGTTCTATCTGTAAAGCCTCTGGAGCCAAAATTACTTGTGACAAAGAATCAGAGGGGACATTACTACTATCAAGACTTATAAAAATCTCAGGAACACAGAAGGAAGTGGCAGCAGCCAAGGCAAGTAGCTGATAGACTTGAATTGTACCTAAAATGCAAAGAACCCTTTGCTTCATCCTAGGTCAGAATTATTATCCCTTTTCTTATTCTCCAAAGCATTTGATACTGGAGAAAGTTTCAGAAGATGAAGAACTCCGGAAGAGAATTGCTCATTCTGCAGAAACCAGAGTCCCACGCAAGCAGCCAATCAGTGTGAGAAAAGAGGAGGTGACAGAGCCAGATGGGGCTGGAGAGCCAGTTTTATGGAAAAGTACCAGTTCTAGCATGGAGCAGGCTAAGCCTTTGGCAGTTCCTCCTCACAAAGGAGATGGTGACATGGCTGTTGTAGGGCCAAAAGAAGATTCCTGGGAGAAACCTAATGATGACAGCTTTCAGAAGTCTGGAATCCAGGCCATTCCAGAGACATCTATGTTTGAAAGTATGTAACAAAGAGGGAAGTTATTAACCATAGAAGATAGAAATACTGACTTAGATTACCCAAAATAGGAAGCAATAAAAAATCATTTCTGTTTTCATAACTATACTTATGGCTGTCATCACAGATATGCCTTGCTGGTAATATTTTACTTGGGTTGCCAGGCACGGTGGCTCACACTTGTAATCCCAGCACTTTGGGAGGCTGAAGTGAGAGGATTTCCTGAGCCCATGGGTTCGAGTCCAGCCTGGGCAACTTAGCGAGACCTTGTCCCTACAATAAATCAAAAAAATTAGCCAGGCATGGTGGCATGCACCTGTGGTTCTAGCTACTTGGAAGGCTGAGGCAGAAGGCTCACCTGAGCCCAGCTGGTCAAGGCTGCAGTGGCCGTGATTGTGCCACTGCACTCCAACCTGGGCGACAGAGTGAGACTCTTGACTCAATAAATAAATAAATAAACAAATAAACCATCACTATTCAAAAAGAATGAAAAGGCCGTGAGTTTTTTACGCATAGATGTTAGCATGGGTAGAGAGGACCAGGATGTCCAGGAGGCTCACAGACCTGTCCAAGGTCACATAAGGAGTCAGTGGTAGAATGGGTTCTGCAGTAGGCCATATCTGTTGTCCATGTAAAGGTTGCTGTCTGCGTACTTAATGTTTGCTGATCCACGCTACAGCTAGCATGTGGAGGATTTACTTCCATTATAATTGCTGACTGATTTGAATACATGGCACATATATTACATGGAAAGGTAAAGAGGAGAGCATAGTATCTTTCTTTAGAATGTTCTTGAATGAATCATCCATTTGTCCCTCTAGCCATTTTTAAAGTGGTAACAGCCACTTGGTATTTGTACCTTTCACTCTCCTGATAGTTTTTCCATTCCAACCAGAGATGGTTCTGATATGGCCATTGTCTCTCTCTCTCTCTCTCTCTCTCTCTCTCTCTCTCTCTCTCTCTCTCTCTCTCTGTGCTCAGTCCCCAGTCCTGACTTCAGTTTCCATGCTGATGAGTACCTAGAAGTCTACGTCTCTGCTTCTGAACACCCTAACCACTTCTGGATCCAGATCATTGGCTCCCGCAGCCTGCAACTGGATAAGCTTATCAATGAGATGACCCAACACTATGAGAATAGTCTGGTGAGTTGCTTAGGGACAGGGCTAGAGTTTGCTGAAAAGGGGGCTTATATTTTTCATTGTAATATATTCTCTCCCTTGTCCTGTGGGACAGCTACTTGTTCATTCTTCTTCCTGCTATTTCCTGTTTATTTGCTAGCCTATCACCTCGTAACTCTATCACTTCCTGACTCCTCATCCCCATGTATAGCCTGAAGACTTGACCGTGCATGTAGGAGACATTGTAGCAGCACCTTTACCTGCAAGTGGTTCCTGGTATCGAGCTCGCATCCTTGGCACCTTGGAGAATGGGAACTTGGACCTCTACTTTGTTGACTTTGGAGATAATGGAGATTGCCCACTGAAGGATCTCAGGGCTCTTAGGTCAGTGCGGAGGCCAGGGTGGACTTGGCTGGCATCCCAACTATTGACTCGGTCCTGGCCATTGAGTAGTGAGCTATTGGCACTTATCACCAGGGGATTTGGAAGAGTACCTGTTACAGAGAGCAGATGATTATCTTCTCATACTGGGTTTGTTGGTTCTGTCTGAATGCAAGCAGTATAAGAAGGCTCCTCTGGCCCTAGGATTCTAATTTTAGTTTCTTTCACTTTAGGAGTGACTTCCTCAGTCTTCCATTTCAAGCAATAGAGTGTAGTCTGGCACGGATTGCCCCTTCAGGTAAATTGGCCATGCTGCCTTTTGACCTTGCCTTCAAATAGAATAACTTCATACAGTGCATGGGAGGAATTCTCACATGGGGACTTGGATCCCTTTCCTCATCAGCACTAGAGAGCAGCAGGCAGACCCAACCCCATCAGAGAAGACATAGGTGCCTTCTTGAGTAAAAAGGGTAGTTTCAACTTACCTCCAGGGTATGCTCCCCACTCCTGTCAGCTCTGACCCCTTTAAGGTATTCCCTTACAATTTTTGCCAGGTGAACAATGGGAAGAGGAAGCTTTGGATGAATTTGACAGACTCACTCACTGTGCTGACTGGAAGCCCCTGGTGGCCAAAATCTCTAGCTATGTCCAGACTGGGATCTCAACTTGGCCAAAGATCTACTTATATGATACTAGCAATGGGAGGGTAAGATTGGAGTTCACTCACTGCTCACTATATCTTCAGTATATTTATAGCTAATTATTTTTCTTTCCCAGAAACTCTTATCTGATAATACTCCTACTTTGTGAGATCCTGCTCACCATCCCACCAAAGAAATGACATTTAAGTGTCAATATTAGCTCTCCTGCCTTGTTTCCTCAGATTGGCCCTTTCTTTTCAAGAGAACATCATTCTCTTTTCTTTTCTTTTTTTTTTTGGGTTGGAGTCTCTCTCTGTCGCCCAGACTGGAGTGCAGTGGCCGCTCCCGGCCACCGCAGCCTCGACCTGCTGGACTCCGGCGATCCTTCCGTCTCAGCCTTCCGAGTAGCCGGAATGACAGGCGCACGCTACCACGCCCACCTAATTTTTTGATTTATCGTAGAGATGAGGTCTCACCCACCCAGGCGGGTCTCGAACCCGTGGGCTCAGGCAATCCACTCACCTCAGCCTCCCAAAGGTGCGGGATTACAGGCTGAGCCACCAAGCCCAGCTCATCATTCCCTTTTCATTTTTCTTCTCAGAAACTTGATATTGGGCTAGAATTAGTTCGTAAAGGATATGCGATTGAGCTTCCAGAAGACATGGAAGAAAACAGAGCTGTCTCAGACATGTTGAAGGAGGTGGTAAGTGAGCCATTGTAGTCATTTAGAGTGCTGCTTCTGGGCAAATTTAGTATGTGGAGCAGCACAAAAGCTAGTCATGATGTCTTGTTAGCTTTGCTAAGGACTCTGAGCTGCTCCACCAATAGATCAGAGGAGGCATTTGTCCCTCTCAGTAGCCAAACTCAATTGCCTGTTAATAACCAGCTTAACCAGACCCTATGAGCAGAATGACAATGTGGCCTCTCCTTTCCCAACAGCCATGTTCTTCCTTTTCTCCTCTTTTCATCAGGCTACAGAAACAGATGCCTCTTTCAGCACCTTGCTCACTGAGACCACAAAGAGCCCTGAAGTGATAACACAAACCCTGTCCTGCCCTAGCTTATCAGGTACAAACTGCATTTCCTCCTTAAAGCATTTTGAAGGTTACCTTTTCCTCAGTCTTTCCAAACTAGGGGTGTTAAGACTTGGTTTTTGGGTCACTGACACCAAGAGGCCCATTTACTCCTGAGCCTAGCTGGCGGTGCTAGTATAAGGCAGTGTCAAACTTCTTCCTCATTTCTGCTCAATAGAAGCTGCCTCTGTGTCTGGCGATGATAACCTTGAAGACGACTATGTACTCTGAAGTCTGGGCTTCAGCTTACTCAGCCATCTGCTTTGCTGTGTGAGTAGAGTTACCATCTATCTGTAGCAACAGGAAAGTAATGAGGGTGATAGTGGAGGCCTTGCTTGATTCCCTTTTCCCCATGTCCTGTCTTAATATTTACTTCTCTGCAGCTGCTTTCCTACAGCTTTACGTGTACTCAGATTGAACCCTTTCAAGTTTTGTGTGTGTTTGTGTCTTTAGCAGGATTTGGAGCCGGAGAAAGGAGTCTGTGCTAGCAATCCATGCAGTACTTTCCTTATTACACACGGTCTGGCTTGCTGTGGAGCAAATCCATTTTCTTCATCCACTGGACTACCAAAAAGAGTGTGGGGCAGAGGAAGACAAATACATACCCCCTTCTCCACCTCCCTGGTCCCTCCCCCGCCCTCCAGTGTTGAATACTGCTATGTTACTTCCAGGCTGTTCAGCATCAAGCTCAGTCCCCTCTGTCAGTCATAATACACATTACTGCTAGTCTGTGTCCTTTTTTTATTTTTTAATTTGAAAGATGTGGGGTACAATTCAGGGTGAAGTATACAAATGTTCATTATGCGGGTACCCTTATTGATGAGGTGTGGGAGACAGGGTTTTGTACTTGGCAGGATGATTTAACAGTCTGCTGATTCACCTTACCAGGTGACTCTGGTTAAGGGAAGTTTTTGACTGGGGGCTCCAAGACTGCACTTGAATCAGCAGGCAGGGGCAAAAATCAGCATAATTATATGAAGCCTTGGAAAGAGGGAAGTGAATACTGCCTCCTAGTCTCAAGTGCTCATATGTTATTGGGCACAGGTTTTTTTTGGGGGGGGGTTTGAGTCAGAGTCTCGCTCTGTCACCCAAGCTGGAGTGCAGTGGCATGCTCCTGGCCACCACAGCTTCGACCTGCTGGGCTCTGGAGATCCTTCCACCTCAGCTTTCCAAGTAGCCAGAACTATAGCTGTGCACTACCATGCCCGGCTAATTTTGGATTTATTGTAGAGATGAAGTCTCACCAAGTTGCCTGAGTGGGTCTTGAACCCGTGGGCTCAGGCAGTCCTCTCGCCTTGGCCTCCCAAAGTGCTGGGATACAGGCTGAGCCACCAAGCCCGGCCAGGCACAAGTTTTTATAACTGTGCTCCATCTACTTCTCTGTAAACTTTAGTTAAAATACAAGTTAAAAAAGGAGAGATGAGACTCAGGAAATATTCTCAGCTGGGCGAGGTGGCTCACACCTGTAATCCTAGCTCTAAATTGCTAGTATAATATCTATATGTATAAACACATATACACCCGCGGAAAGAAAGAAAACATGCATGGTTCTGTTTAAGTTATTTGGGGGATGTTTTGCTGAATAAAGTTATCAAGAAAATTATCTAAAACCATATGCTGGTTGAATCACATGGTTGATAGCAGGCTGTAAGTAAAGTATCTTCTGAGCCTAAATCTGGTAAAAACTGCCAGCCGCCTCCCATTAAGGGGCCCATCTATGAAATAAAGGTCCTGTCCTACACACATTCATATTCTTTCCCTAAAGTTACTTCAGAAATAACCATTCACTGAGAACCAGAACTAATTTAGATTTAGGCTATGTGAGTAAGACCCCACCTATACTACTTCAAAGAAAAGGTCTGGATTAGGATTTCAGAAACCTGGATTCTAGGACGAGACCACTACTGTAAACCTATCCTGAGACCTCAGGTAGCCTGTGTCTTTACAGCATCTTTCCATTTCTGGCAGTATTGAGAGGCTCAGTGACTACTGTGAAGGTAAGTACAAAGTAAGTATAAATGTATGGTGATCTGGGTGATAGAACAATGGCAGATGAAATTTTTTTTTTAAAGGACCGATCAAGATAAACTGGAACCCATAAAATTAGTACATAAGGATACCTTATGCAGGTCATTTTTTTTTTTTTTTTTTTGAGTCAGAGTCTCACCTGTCACCCAGGGTGGAGTGTAGTGGCATACTACGCTCACAGTCACCACAAACTTGACCTGCTGCTGCAGTCAAGTGATTCTTCCAACTAACTGGAACCATAGACACGTGCCACCATGCCCAGCTAATTTTTTAAATTTATTCTAGAGACGAGGTCTCACCAGGTTACCCAGGCTGATCTCGAACCCCTGGGCTGAAGCAATTCTCTTGACTCAGCCTCCCAAAGTGCTGGGATTACAAGTGTGAACCACTGTGCCCAGCCTAGATCCTTTTTTCGAGTTGGGATCTCACTCTGTCACCTAGGCTAGAGTACAGTGGCACAATCATAGCTCATCACAGCCTCAACCTCCTGGACTCAGGCAAGCCGCCTGCCTCAGCCTCCCAAGTAGGTGGAACTATAGGTGCACACCACAAAGCTCGGCTTTTTTTTTTTTTTTTTTTGTCGAGATGGGGTCTTTCAGGTTGCTTTAGCTGGTAGATCCTTTTTAAAATCTAGGTATTAATAAGGTCTACGTATATACTACATGGCAACTAAGTTTTCCCACAACCTCAATTCCCAAAATGTATTTCCTCATAAGAATCTCAGTACCAATTAGTAGAAAGGCTGTAGTGAAGGAGCAGCTCTGGTGAGTAGCTCAGTAGTCTTGATGGAATCCTTGGGAGGTTTCCACTGATTTGGCATTTCTGACATTGGCTACAGTGAACTCACTGAAACATGGTCAGCCCTGGAATTGAAATTACTAAATAATAGAGCCATGAGGTCATTTAGTCCTCAGCTCCTCAGGGAACTTTTACTATTAAGGATAGAGGTCCCCCAGCTAGGTGAGGTGGCTCAAGCCTGTAATCCTAGCTCTTTTGAAGCCGGAGGCAAGAGCATTTCCTGAGTCCAGGGGTTCGAGACCAGCCTGGGAAACTTGGTGAGACTTCATCTCTACAATTAAAAAAAATAATAGCCAGACATGCTGGTATGCACCTGTGGTTCCAGCTATTTGGAAGGCTGAGGCAGAAGGATTGCCTGAGCCCAACAGGTCAAGGCTGTCGTGGCTGTAAGCATGCCACTGCACTCCAGCCTGGGTGGCAGAGTGAGACTCCTACTCAAAAAAGAAGAGGTCCCCTAATAGAAATCATTCATAGGACTTCCCAATCTGGGAAATGAGTAGTGTCTCATTCCTACCCACAGTTTGTTACTATGTATAAAAGTCTATTCCTTCAATATGGCCCCTGTGTCTTGTTTGCTTATATTCCATTCTGAGGGGTTCCTTGTCATTCTTAAAATACAACCCAGTAATTTTCCTGCTGTCTGGAATAGTCTCTTCCATGTTACTACCTATTTTGTCTATTGAGATGCTCCCCTTGAGCCAAAACCAAGGGATCTGTGTACCTTTCTCTGGTTTTCTCACCCAAAGAAGGAATTAGTAACTGTCTCTAATTTGAACTGAAATATATATTTGTCTCTAATTTGAACTGAAAAGATCCCAACAAGGCTTAGTCTGAGCTCCTTAGTTGATTAGTGCTCAGTAAATAGAATAAGAATAAATGGGGAGGCCGGGCTCGGTGGCTCAGCCTGTAATCTCACGCTTTGGGAGGCCGAGGTGAGTGAATTGCCTGAGCCCGTGGGTTCGAGACCCACCTGTGTAACTTGGTGAGACCTCATCTCTACAATAAATCGAAAAATTAGCCGGGCATGGTTGCGTGCACCTGTAGTTCCAGCTACTTGGAAGGCTGAGGCAGAAGGATCACCAGAACCCAGCAGGTCAAGGCTGCGGTGGCCGGGAACAGCCAC
>NW_007249348.1:54813-71298 GCF_000164805.1 Carlito syrichta | reverse complement strand
CGAGGCTGCGGTGGCCGGGAGCGGCCACTGCACTCCAGTCTAGGCGATAGAGTGAGACTCTAACTCAAAAAAATAAATAAATAAATACTGCCTTTAAAAAAAAAAAGGGGAAATGGTTTGGGGCAGCAAGGAAGGTAAAGGGAACCTAAAATTCTTGGGTCCCTTCCTTCCCTGTTTCAGGTCCCTCTGATCTTTTCAGACATTAAATATTCATCCTACAGTGAATCCAGCTCTGTAGGGTTCATGTTCCACTCCAGCCCACCCTTTTATCCCAAGAAACAGTGAACACTTAATGATCGCACTACCCTTTTATTCCTAGTATGTGGCCTGAATCACATCCTGGACCCCTGGTTCCCATGTGTCAGGGCTTCCAGCCCCTCATGGAGTTGGAATAAGCATGTTCATGGAGGCTCACTGGGCAGGTGGCCAAGGTCCCTTTCCAGGGGATACACCATAAAGATGACATTGTCCCAGGGAGGGAGAGCAGGGTGGTCTGGTCTGACCACCTCAAAGCCCATGTAGCTGAAAGCCCGCAGCAGGGCACCTGTGAAAAGATAGAACAAATGATTAGAATACTCTGAAACTCAAGACACATATTCCCCCAGATTTTGTTTCCTCCACTAGAGAGTGGCCCTGAAAGTCATGTGGTGCAGGCATTAGGATGTGCTGCAAGATCAAACAGATCTAGGCTCTCATCCTGGCTTTAACACTACACTTAGCTTGTTCTGTGAACTTCAGTTTTCTCATTTGTAAAGTGGAAATCGTAGAACTTTCTTCATGGGATTTATGATTAAATGAGATGTTTATGAAGGCTAAACACCATGATGGCATAGTAAACTCTGAGATGGTATCTATTTACAAACGGTTATTGACTATCCTTTGTCTTATAACTCCTTGAGGGAAGAGGTTATAGTTTCTATAATATACTCCAAGCATGTAGATAATATATTTCTATTCTCCTGGCCTTATGCTCAACCCTTTCACATTGTAAGTACTCAGTACATTTGCTTGAGATCCTTTTTTTCTTGCTGACCACATTCCTCGAATGGATTCTGTGTAATTTCATCAGTGCTCCTTCAGTCTGGCCTCTGACTCCACCTGCAGGAGCTTCCTGATAATCCAGTTGTAACCTAACTGAACAGAATGCTAGGCTCCTTAATATCCTTTGTGGTGGGAGAAAGAAAATCCCTCAAATACGTAAGGGTGCCTTTTTTAAAGAGAAGGGGGAAGATGGTCTCCTACAAAGGAGAAGAGACTGTCCGGCTGCCTCAGCATGAAAGGCAAGAAAGGATGCAGATTCCCACCTCTGTCATTCCGGTCATTTTGGAAGTTTACAAACACGGAGTCCACATTGGTCTTCTCTTCCACATATTCCAGTGTTGCAGTCAAACTGGGGGCCAGAAAGAAAACACAGCTAATGAAATGTTCGTGCAAAAAGACATCTGCTTGAAGAAGAAAAAAATGGTCAGTTTCTACCCTCCACCTACTCAAGCCTGGAAATGAAAGTTGCTAAACTAGTTTTGGTAGATTTTTCTCTAAAGCCAAGGAATTGCACACTACTGAACTAAGGCATAAATCACAGAAGGGGTCTAGAGAGAAGGCCTACTCTATTGAGATGAACAGCTAGAAAATGCTTCCTGTTATTCAACTGTTTCTGGATTCCCACTTAAGTACTTCTGCAGTAAGTCCAGCAACTTCCCATGACTCTTTTCCCTTGAACCCCAGGATCCTGGCTCAGCTAACAGGTTTGTCTGCATATCAGTTGAATGGTTTGCTTGTATCCTGCATCAGCCCCATTTAGTAAGACATGACAGAAGGATAAAATTCTCTTTCCTCCCCATTCTCCCATCCAGACTCAGCCACCTTTCCCGGTTGCCTTGGTCCAAGGCCCGGTATGGGATGTCTAGGAAGAGTCGATGGTTACAGAGAAGGCCGTGCCAATGGGCAGAGATCTTGGGGGTGAGGCGGAAGTGGAAGTCTAACTGAATTGGGTCCTGGTGGAGCAGAGGGTCAGTAGCCAGCACCGTCAGGTTCCCAGCCTGAAAAAGAAAATGAGAGATAATGATCTGTGTCTGTGCCCATATAGTCCTCAAACCAGAGCTCAGGTAGATTTGGATACATCTTTGGAAGCAAGGAGGACATTGATGCAGGGAGCCTGGAAGAAATGGTGCTAAGGTCTTAGAGGTGCAATAATATCCCTTACCTAAGGTTAACATCCTATCCCTTTTATGGGGTTCTCCTTGATATCAAACAATCTGGAATTTGGAGTTAAGCAGTATTACTACCAGCTGACCTCACCCCAAGAGTAGAATAACCATTCAGAAACTTCAAATGTTTACATAAGAAAGTCTAATTTATTTCCTTTCTTGCTGATAATACTTTCCAGATTTTTCATCATATGAGTTTTCTCTAAATTCTACTATTTTAGGCCGGATGTGGTGGAGGCAAGAGGATTGCCTGAGCCCACAGGTTCGAGACCAGCCTGGGCAACATGGTGAGCCCTCATCTACATTAAATCAAAAAATTAGCCTGTGGTTCCCGCTACTTGGAAGGCTGACGGAAGGATCGCTTGAGCCCAGGAGGTCAAGGCTCTGCACTGTGCCTTGCACTCCAGCCTGGGCAACAGAGTAAGACTCTGACTCAAAAAAATAAATAAAAATTATATTATTTAAAATGCAGCAGTTACAGTCAGGCATGTTATTGCAGTATGATGCACAAGGGCAAGTGTAGGAGTTCTGGATTCAGGACCCAGGTTAGCATCTAAACAGTTTTATGTCCCAGAATTCCTAATACAGTTTGCTTTAGTCCCCACTTCCTGCTTTCCCATCCTGCTTTTCACTACCAGCTGTATGAGCTTGATTTACCACCTCTAGGCCAGCATCCTTGTCTGTAAAACATGTAGCTTTTACACATGAGCTCCAAGGCTCTACCTCCCTCTAACTTTCTGATTCATTTTCCAACTTGCTGATGTTCCTCCTCTGCAAGGTGTCTGTCACAGCACCAGTTGACAATCCACTTACCGAATACAGTTCTTTAAGCTGGTCGTGGTTATCCTGCTTGGTGCTTCCACCCCCCTGGAGGCCTGCAAGGGACTCAGGAGCACTGGAGGCAGGCACGGGGCCGGAGTGTCAAGTCCTCCTCTTCCTTATAAGTGATGCTGGTTGGGAAAGAGACCCAAATTGGTTTATCTTAGAATCTGGGGTGTGGAGAGATTAGTAATTTCCAGATACACAAGACCAGACTCTGGCATTGCTGTCTGTATTTTCTATGGACCAGCCTGTTTCCATGTTCCCAGTCCAGCCAGATGGAAAAATTGTAAAGTTCCATGCCAGTCTTCCACAATGTTTTGCTATTTTCACTTATTTTGCACTTAGAAAATTATTTCAAGTTATTTTACTGTTTACATGAACAACTACAAATAGAGATGAAAACGAATACCTTTTATAACAACAAGGCAGCATCTTCTCCCGGAGGGTGATCCGGTATTTGTAACAGTAAAGGTAATAGGCGAACGGTGACCAGATGGGGTAGAGGTAGTTCCGTGTTTTTCCCCTCTTGATATAAGAAAGGGAGTAGACAGAGGGGCGCCACCTGTTACAAGGCAGTTTTTCAGTTCAGTGCCTCCCTGCGGCAAAGTGAGTTCAGAGATGGGTGGCAGAGGTTAAGGCACCCTGGTGTCATTGTGACCCGGTGGGCACTATGACATAGACAAAGGGTCAGCCCTTACGTCACTCAGGACTCAGCTGCTCCCCTACCCCACCCTACCCCCTTAACTAAGGTGCATATCAACTAGTGTGCACATTGGGACTGTTCGAGTGACAATACAGTACTTTAAAACCTGTGCTGGTTGGCAGACAGCCCTGCCTGAGCACTTGTGCCCACCCGCCCTGGTCTCTTCTCTAAAATCCAGCAACTTAAGAGTTGGTATCTGACACTGCAGGAGACTTCCAAAGCCTGATTCAGTGTTGACCTGATTAGTTGGTTCCCAGTTCCTACCAATTCAGTATTTTTATTATCCCTACCCCTAATAACTCAGGAGTACTACAGATTATTGCACTTTCTCTGTTGCCTTGTAGCGTAGGGATTGCAAACTAAATAAATGCCAGACAGTGATTGGAAGTTAATGAGTTGCGGGTGGGGCTGCAGCAAGATGAAAAGCTACAACCTGTCTGAAAAGTCCACACAACTCGTCTCCATCCAGTTGCCATGCAGGAACGTAGACTTGGTGCCAGATCATAGGATTTTTCCAACAGAAACTGGAAAAACAGTACTGTGTTAAAATTCTCCAGTTTAAAAAAAAATTGGCTACTAACAAAATACAAAAGCTTTTTTTTTTTTTAAGTCAATGCTGTAAGCAAAAGTTGGTTCTGGGGCCACCAGTTTGAGACTTATACTTATTCATTTGTTCATTCAACATTTATTGAGGCCTACTGTGGGCCAAGCACTACTCTAGATGCTTGGGATACATCAATAAACAAAACAGATCCCTGCCCTGTGGGACTCTTCTAAAATAAAAGAACAAACCTAGAAACTTAACATAGGTAAATTATTTAGTATATTCGAAGATAACTTGTGGTGGGGAATAGAGCAAGATAAAGGAGAATCAGGAGTATGAAGAGGGTGGGGCAGTGTTGCAGCAATAAATACTCACTGAAAAAATGACATTTAATCAAACACTTGGAGGAGGTAAGGTTGTTAACTGTGCCCGTCGGGGTAAGAGCATGCCATGCAAAAGCAACAGCCAGTGCAAAAGCCCTGAGGAGAAAATATGCCTAGTGTTTTTGAGAAACAAACAAGGAGGCCACTGTGTGGAGCAGTGTAAACTAAAGAAAAAGAGCTAATGGGGCCAGATTATATGGAGGCTGCAGACCACTGGCTGGCCTTTGGGCGAAGAATGACATGATATGATTTGTGTTTGCTTTTTTTTTTTGTTGTTGTTGAGTTGGAGTACCTCTGTCACCCAGGCTGGAGTGCAGTGGCAAGCTCATGGCCATCACAGCCTCAACCTCAGCCTTCCAAATAGCAGGAACTACAGGCATGTGCCATCACGCCCAGCTAATTTTTGGATTTATTGTAGAGATGAGGTCTTGCCAAGTTGCCCAGGCTGGTCTCAAACCCCCGGACTCAGGCAATCCTCTCACCTTGGCCTCCCAAAGTGCTGGGATTATAAGCATGAGCCACTGTGCCCAGCCTGATTTGTGCTTTTAAAAAGATCACTCTGGCTGTGTTATTATAAATAAACTGTAGAGAATTATAAACTTTAGAAAATTAAGGGACATCTGTTAGAAGTCTTGAGTAATCCAGGAGAAACATAGTGTCTTTTTCCAGAGTGGAACACTGGAGGTGGTGACAAATGGTTGGATTCTGGAACTACAGATGCTTCTCAACTTACAATAGGGTTACGTTTGATAAGCCTATCATAAGTTGAAAATGTATGGAATACACAACCTACCAAAAACATCAAGCCTACCTTAAACATGCTCAGAATATTTACACTAGCTAACAGTTGAGTAAAATCATTGAACACAAACCATATCTTATAATAAAGTCTGAATAAATAGAACATAACTTTGATGTTCTACTGAGTGTGTATTGGTTTTGAACCATTGTAAAGTTGAAAAATTGTAAGTCAAACCAAGTCAGGAACTATCTGTAATTTAAAGGTAGAACCCACTTTCCTGATGAAGTATGAGAGAAAGGAGTTAAGGTGAATCCAAGAACTAGAAGAAGTTTCCATCAATTGCGATGGGAAGGGCTGCAGGTGGAGCAGTTTGGGGGGAGGGGGATATAGATCTGTTTGTGACATGTTAATTTTGAGATATTCTCATAGAAGGGGAAGATGACGAATAAGCAGCTGAATATTTGAGTTGAGTTTGAGAAGCCTAGAATGGATAGAAACTTGTAAGTCACTGGCATATAACTAGTATTGTAAGCCATGAGCCTGGATGAGATCAAGAGTGAGTGTACGAGGCATGACAATTAGGTTTGCAAACCATGGTAGAAAAAGTGTTATACACCTCATTGCTGAGGTCGCCTTCAGAGTACTCCCCTTGGGAAGCTATGTGCCAACGCCAGCGCCTAGTCCACTCATCAAAGCAATTTTGGAATTCTTCCTGAAGTGGCCATCAGCGCTGTCATTATTTGTTGCTAAGTTTGTGAACTTCCCACTGTGCACTTAACGTTGGCAGCACTGTTCAAATAACTATTAGAACACCCTCCCTACTCACCTGATTTGGTCCCCAGTGACTTTTTTCTTTACCCAAAGATAAAGGAAACACTGCAAGGAAGACATCTGATGACATTCCAGACATCAAGGATAATACAACGATGGGTCTGATTGCCATTGCAGAAAGAGTTTCAAAATTGGTTTAACAGGTGGATTTAAGCACTGGCGTTGGTGCTTAGCTTCCCAAGCAGTGTACTTCGAAGGTGACTGTAAGTGATATTCAGTAATGAAACATGTAGAACTTTTTCTAGGATGCATTTGTGAACTTTGTTGGACCTCATATACTGAGAAGAGTAAAGGTTAAAAGACTGAGTCCTGGGGTAACTCTAAGAAGTGGAGAGGAAAGGAGAAATCAGCAAAGGAAACTGTAGAAGACTGGTGTTCTGGAAGCTGAGTAAAGTGTAATTTGGGAGGAAGGATGCTTAAGGACCAAATATGATGCTGCATAGAGTGTCTTTCCAAACTCTTCTGTGCCAAACAGAAGTCTTTTCATCCTGTTTTTTGGTCTTTCTAGTATGAGACCCTCCACAGAGGGAACTGTCTGGGCCCTACCATAGTTGCTTTTTTTCTAAGTCGTATATGTATATCCCTTGGAGTTAGAATTCTCTTTTAAATATTAGCTTAAATACTGCAGTTTATAATGATTAAGGGTTAGACTTCTTCTAGAGTTGGCAGAGTTTTCCAAAGGATCCCATCCTTCCATCACTTTTAGGCAGATTTTAAGGAAGGCAGAGTGAGAGGAGCATGCTTCTTTTCGAGTCCAGCTGTCCCAGAATGTCAATTAAAAGCTACCTCAGGGCCAGGCGCGGTGGCTCACGCCTGTAATCCCAGCACTTTGGGAAGCGGAAGCGAAAGAGCCCAGAGGTTCGAGACCAGCCTGGCCAAACTGGTGAGACCTCGTTTCTACAATACATCAAAAAATTAGCCGGGCGTGGTGGCGCACACCTGCAGTTCCAGCGACTTGGATGGCTGAGGCGGAAGGATCGCCTGAGCCCAGCAAGTCCGATGCTGCTTTGGCCGTGAGGGTGCCACCGAGCTCCAGCCTGGGCGACGGAGTGAGACTCCAACTCAAAACAAAACAAACTACCTCAGACAGCAACTGAGGCTAAACCCACGTTCCCACTTGCAAGAGAAAGTCAAGAGGAAGGCAGAGTCTTTGCCAGAGTCGATCCACCTAACAGGCACTCCATTATCCGGCAATAATCACGGGCGTCCCTAGGCCCGCCAAGAAAAAAAAAAAGAAATAGGGAGAGAAGGGTGAGGAAAATGCTGGATCTTGGAGCACTGATCTCAGCTCTCATCTCACCGCGCCGGCGAGGCGGGGAAGCCGCGGGATATTCCGGCCTCAGTTTAGCTCAACAAAGCCGGCCGGCTCAGGCGCGCCGCGGGCAGCCCCGCGGGGGCCTTTCTGCCTCCGGACGCCGGGGTCCTGACTCGTGTCTCCCGCGGAGCCCGGGAACATGGCGGCCGCCTCCGTCGCGGCCGCGGGTGCGTCCTTGCTGCGGGCGGGCGCTGAGCGGCTGCTGCAAGGAGGCGTCCGGGCGCTACTCCGGCCGCGACTCGAAGGGGCCGCCCCCGGCCTGGAGCGCGGCTTCAGCCTCTCTCGAAGTTGGGTGAGGGCTGGCTCGGTTAGGAGTCGTTAGGCCGAGTGTGGCTTCTGGGGCAGCACTGGGACCTGGAGGGTCCTGACCGGGGGTGGCGGGCCTGCCTGCGAGCAGCGGCCGCGGCGGAGGGAGAGGATGCCTCTGTGGACACTAGCTCACTGTCGCTTTCCTGGCTGCCAGGGCACGGTCATCGTGGAGCGCTGGTGGAAGGTGCCGCTGGCCGGGGAGGGCCGGAAGCCGCGCCTGCACCGTCGACACCGCGTCTATAAGCTCGTGGAGGACACGAAACACCGGCCCAAAGAAAACCTGGAGCTCATCCTCACGCAGTCTGTGGAGGGTAAGGTGCGGGCCGAGATACTTTCTTTCTCAGGCTGGTCTTGTTCGGCTCCAACCTCTTCCTGCCCTTCCCCCTCAGCTGTTTGCCTTGCTTTTTCTACTTTGCGGATACAAATTAGCTCTTTATGTGAGAAGAAGCCGTAAAAAGTACTGTGTGACATTGGTCTCCGGTATGGAAAACGCAAACGTGAAGACAGCAACGTCATTAGCAGTGAGTGGGGAGAGGCACACGCCTGTCCGTTTGTGCCACATATACTGAAACCCTCTGATGGGAGAGCTCACTCTATGCAGGGTTATATTAAATTTCCTTTAGGACAGCAGATCCTAAAGAAACTAATTAGCAGTCTCTTAAGTGTTGTTCCCAGTGAATATGAATTAGCGTCAGGAAAATACACACAGTGAGAAAATAGATGCAATTCTCTCTTCGATCATCTTTTCTTTAGGGACTCCTAGATTGTTCTAATCGGTTGCCTCTGTTGTTATCATTGACAGAACTTGGAGTCCGAGGTGACCTGGTCTCAGTGAAAAAATCTGTGGGTCGTAATCAACTCCTTCCTCAGGGACTGGCTGTATACGCATCCCCTGAAAACAGGAAGCTGTTTGAAGAGGAGAAATTGGTGAGCTTAAAGGAAGGACAGAGAGACCTGAGGAATAAAACTTTTAAGATTTTCTCTAGCGAGTTCCTTACTTTTGATATTTAATTTGAAAATGAAATAGGAAGTAGAAGAACAGGAATCCAAAAGTCCAGTCTATGCCCAGCATAATAAGAGTTTGTCTTATTTGTCTTTTATTTGTTTTCATCTTTAACTTTCTTTCCTAGCTGAGACAAGAAGGAAAATTAGAGAGGCTCCAGACCAAGGCAGGTGAGGCGGTGAGTAAAAACAGAAAATCTTTTTTTATTGGTCACTTACAGGAGTTACCAACCTCTCCCTGAGAGTCTCCCTGATTTCCTTGGAATCTCCTGATTGCAGACACAGAGGTGGAAGAAGTGAAGTGTTGTGGCTGCCCCACATAACTAGTGTGGAAACCTCTTGGGAGATCCTGATGTATTGGATAAAGTTCCCTAGAGTATTGAGGGAAGTCCCAATCTGGGCATCAGGGGACCCATGGAAAAGTATAGATGAGGGCTCTGCATTCGGGGATATTTGCAACAGGTTGGAGAGGACATAGACAGATGAGAAGGTGATCCGTAAACTCAAAGCAGTAAATTATAAGAGTGCCATTGACCATAATAGGTTTTAGGGTGATTGGGAAGGGCTTTTTTTATGAGATTAAATTAGGTCTTATAGGATTTGTAGACTTTAGATATGCCAGGAGGGTGGGAAAGTTGTTCTGAAGGGGGAAAAATATAAATAGAAATTTGTTTTAACATAGAAAGTGCAACAGTTTAGCCAAAGCAAAGGATTTATGTAATGTAATATTAGGAAACTGGCCTGTAATCTCAGCCTGTAATCCCAGCACTTTGGGAGGCTGAGGCGAGTCCGTGGGCTCAAGACCAGCCTGGGCAGCTTGGCAAGACCTTGTCTCTACAATAAATAATTTTTTTAAAATTAGCCGGATTTAGCACCACGTGCCTGTAGTTCCGCCTACTTGGAAGGCTGAGTCAGAAGGATCACTGGAGCCCAACAGGTCAACACTGGGGTGGCCGTGAGTGTGTCAGTGCACTCCAGCCTGGGCGACAGAGTGAGTGAGACTCCACCTCAAAAAAAAAAAAAAAAAATTAGGGAACATGGCTGGAAAGGGGATTAGGGTGAAATTTGCAGCAAATCCTGGATTCCCAGATAATGAATTCATACCTTTTTTTTGTAAACAGGGAGAAACCATAAATGAGGTATGGGTGAGATTGAAGAAACGTTGGTTTTAAACAGTCTATGAAAGTTATTCTATCCTGAAATATACTAATGGCCCCCACTGATGATCCTGACTTTGACATAGTCTGTGTCTCCTTGCTTAGGAACAGCAAGGTATAAGAGACACCCCCCTACAAGATATTGCTGAAATACCTTTTGACAATATCAATCTTGAGGCAATAAGAATATCTTTCCCAAAAGATATTCTTTCGTCTTCTCACCTGTTTTGGTTATGATGCAGAAATTGTGCCCTTTTCCTGAACTCTCAGACCATTTGCGTCTTGCTGACATGTATTCTGGAGTCTCCTAGAGACTCTAGCTCTAACCTAGCCTCTGTAATTTCTTTTAGACAGTGAAATTTCTGAGAAGCTGTCGCCTGGAGGTAGGCATGAAAAACAATGTCAAATGGGAGCTGAACCCTGAAATAGTTGCCCGCCACTTCTTCAAGAATGTGAGTATTCCTAAATACCACTCTACCCCTGAGCATAAAAGCTACCTCCGGGAAGGAGGCCCAGGATTGATTGCTGTGTTAGGAAAGGGCATGGTCCTCTAACTGGAGTCAGGAATGTGTTCTTGGTGGTTTAGCAGGGGCATGGAGGGGAGTAATGGCTAAGGACTAAGGATGGTTACATAGCATTAAAAGACTGATAGGAAAAGGTGGTGGTTTCCATTTATTTCCTATCTGGCTAGGGAAAACCTGGGGATTTGTGACTCACTGGAAAATTGTTACTTTTGTACATAAAGTGATTTTGGTCTCAAGCCCTGTTTCTCTTTGTGAATCCATCTCCCCTTCTGAGAAATTAGAACTGAGTTTCTCTACTATCACCTGTGAAAGTCTGTGCCCTCCCATGGAATCAACCAGAATACACATCCCAGTTTTATTCATCCCTGTAAAAGAAATTCTATGAATTATCTAGTTTGGCAGCCATGAAGATGGAGGTCATTTTAGCAGTGATTTCTTTTCTTTTCAGCTTGGTGTTGTGGTTGCCCCACATGCCTTAAAGTTACCAGAAGAGCCTATCACCCGGTGGGGCGAGTACTGGTGTGAGGTGACAGTGAGTATTTCACATATTTTGTTTTTTTCCTTATCTTTCCTTTCTCTTCCCCTTTTCCTGTTTTTCTCTTTTTCTTTTTCCCTTTTCCTTTCCTGAAACAAGCTTTCACTATGTTGCCCAGGCTGGATTCGAACTCCAGGGCTCAAACAGTCCTCCCATCTCAGCCTTCCAAGTAGCTGGGACTGTAGTTGCATGCCTCCATAGCCCAGCTGTCTTTTTTTTTTAGTCAAAATCACAATCTGTTGCTCAGGCTGGAGTTTAGTGTCATGCTCACCACAGCCACCGCAGCCTCTGCCTGCTGGGATCAGGCTATCCTTCCACTTCAGCCTTCCAAATAGCTGGAACTTCAGGCACATGCCACCACGCCTGGCTAATTTTTTGATTTATTGTAGAGACGAGGTCTTGAACCCCTGGGTTTAGGCAGTCCTCTTGCCTCTGCCTCCCAGAGTCCTGGGATTACAGGTGTGGGCCACTATGCCCGGCCCAGCTCTCCTTTTTTCTGACTGGGAGAAAAATCTGGATGGAAAGCTGGAATTGTGTGGTATTAACTTTTATCTGCCTGACTGATCTCTGAAACTTTTTTTTGCTTTGTGTACAGGTAAATGGGCTTGACACTGTGAGAGTGCCGATGTCTGTGGTGAACTTTGAGCGGCCCAAGACAAAAAGATATAAGTACTGGTTAGCTCAGCAAACTGCCAAGGGCATGGCCCCCATTACCTCCCAGACAAGATAAACCTACTCTCCCTCCAAAGAAGCAAAGCATAATCAGAAGAAGAGTCGAACAAAAATGGGCCAGCACCCTGATCTCACTTGTTGCTCTGACCAAATGTGGAATGCTAGAGGACATGTGGAGACATCAGACTGAACTGCATATACAGGGTGAATTCTCCATATCTGCCATCTTTGTCTTTAACTGTCATCACATCCAGCCTTATCCTGCTCAAGAAGTACCAAGCCATAGATTTGATAAGCTGGATACAGTGGACTGAAACAGTCCTTGGAACAAGCAGAAGAGCTAGCCATTGTCTCCGATATTTGGCTCATACTGATCATCCAAATGGAACATTTGTATCTCAAGCAGAAATAAAGAGATTGTGTTCCTTCTAGGTGTTGTTTACTGGGCTTGAATAGACTGGGGACAGGACATCCAAGTGGGATGTCCTCTTGAGCCACTGAGGCTTGCTGCTAAAGAGGGAAGAAGGGAATACATTAGCAGACTATGTCTCACAGTTGGTATGATATGAACACTGGATAAACTGACAATTTGGTCTTAACGTGTACTCTCATTAAATATATTGATCAAGTCATCAGTATGAATAAGCATAATGGATTCTACTGCTCTAAAGAGATCTGAATAAAGTCTAAGATTAATTGCTGGAGAAAATGAAACTGGCATCAGAAGAAGCTTAAAAAGGGAATTTCTGTATTGTTTTTGAACCAGCTCCTGAAATTCTGAAAAAGAAGATACCTTTATTTCCAGAGCAAGATTAAGATAGAGATCTAGTCATTCTAAATCTAGAATAGATATTCTGATGGAAGATGAAGGAAGTAGGTGGTTTTGTATAAGTTTAGAATTTCATTAGTAGAAAAAAGAACATCTGTTTACAGGTGGATTGTGCCAGAGTCTCTAAAATACAATGTGAGGTCATACAATTCAAGGACTCCTTTGCTATCCTTACCTGAAGCCCAGAGATTAGTTTCTGTCATCCTTTTTGATCTCACCTACCACTCTGAGCCAGGTAAGCACTTTCATCTCATCCCAACTAATGAGAAATCTGTATCAGTAGTTGCACTGATATGTATATTCAACTTCACACTTGCCAGAACTCCATAACTGAGGTCTGGCACTAGTACTATCTGAAATACAGCATTTCTTTCCTTGTTATTGAATGGGAAAAACATTTCAGCCAGGCACAATGACTCACGCCTGTAATCCTAGCACTTTGAGAGGCTGAGGCAAGAGGATTGCTTGAGCCCACGAGTTCGAGACCAGCCAGGGCAACATGGTAAGACCTCCTCTCTAAGATAGATGGATAGATAACCTGGTGTGGTGGTGCACGCCTGTAGTTCCAGCTACATGGAAGGCTGTGGTGGAAAGATTGCAGAGCCCAGCAGGTCAAGGCTGCAGTGGCCATGAGCATACGACTGCACTCCAGCCTGGGTGGCAGAGTGAGACTCTGACTCAAAAAAACCCTTTTTTTTTTTTTTTTTAAATTTCAGAGAATAGGCTGGCATCCAGGCTCAGAACTTCTGGAATTGCTTCTTTGTGCCCAGTGGCATTGGTGACCTTGAGCATGTTGAAGTGCACCATCTTGCTCAGACTGGCGTTTGTCCAACATGATGATGTTGCTGGCCCAGATGTCCCTGAAGCAGAGGGATGGGTGCACAGACATGTTCCTGTAGCTCTTGTGGAAGCAACTGTATTTGCACATGTAGTGGAGGTAGTCCCAATGGGTAACAGTGGTCCACATCCTGGTCACCACACCAGACAGGATCTACTCTGTGATGAAAGCGTTTTCCGGGGACATTTCTTATCGGTCTGGGTACCTCAGTGGCCTCTTTGGGCATCTTGAAGCCCAGACAAATGTCCTTGTAGTACCACAGGAGCATCTCCTTGCCAGTTTTCTCCCAGCAGGATCCTCTTTTTGCCAGATGTCACTGCTTTTGGTAGGCATGCTCAGCTGAGGATTTTAGAGGTTAACTTGAGTCTTCATTAACTTGGAGAGCCCCTAGGTTTTTGGTAGTGTGAATCTGGATTGAGGCAAACACATACACCCTCCACCCCAGTTAATCCAGAATTAGCCCCTAGACTGAAGCATAGAGTTCTACCCTTCTAGAAGTGCCTTTGAGGCCTGGAGAGGAACTCAACTGCAAGCCCACATTTGAATCTGAAATTTACAATTTCAGTGATCCCATCCATTCTGTTAGTGTCACCACCATCATGAAACTCACTGAAATTGAGCCAACAGGCACATATTGCACACAGCTAATCTCAAAAAGTGTTTAAATACCTGTTATAGGTTGAGTTCTTGGCAAAAACACTGAATTGAAGATTTGTGTGCAGGAAGTTGATTGGAGGGAGTTCTGTGAATCAATACCTGTGGGGAAGTAAAGGAAGCAGGATTGGGTAGAAGGAGAAGTTGAGCTGATAATAACAAAGGCCTTAGTCAGTGCCACAGGGAGTTTAAACTATGATGCCCGAATAGAGCAAGTGGGCTCTACCTATATACCTCCACTAGACCAGGAAAGGGTTATATTCTTGGGTGAGGTGGCTGCCTTTAGCCAAGGGCAGTCCCCCGAGGTGGCTCAGGTGTTAGCCGTCGACATGCTCAGCAGCTTGGGGAATGAGCGCTTCAGTCCTGAAGAGAGATTGGGGCAGCACACCAGTCACCACTACAGTCCATCCCTTTGCATTCCTCAGATCAACTTGCTGCTTACGTTCTGATGGTTCCTTCAGGATTGTAATGGGTCTCTTCCTGGGAAAACTTAAAAGGAGTATGTGGGGACAGACCACAGCCCCTGCTGCCATATCTTGTCTTGAGTCTGCATCTGGAATTCTCCCTCTGCTACCCACTCTAGATTCCTCCCCCCGCAGCCTTGCACTTCATTCCAGGTGAGTTGCCTGGCCAGCGTTCCCTTCTCAGGCCATAGCTGTTCGTTCATCATTGCAGTTGGGCTCAAGTGAATAATGGCCTGGGCGCCAAAGATACTCTTCCCTGACCCCACTGTGTAACAGCAGCAGCCCTTCCTCTTGATGGTCAAGTCAGTTAACTCCTGCCAGTATAGTGACTCCTTTCTTTACCTCTTTGTTGCTTGGTAGTGATCTGAAGCAACCAAGTGGCAGCCATAGATTAAAGTTTAGTGAGACTCTTGGTATAACCACTGGTGGAAATATTCCCCTTCTGGGAACCAGGACTTCTAAATCCTCAGAGCCCAGAGTTGGGATGGGAGGCAGCTTCCTCAGTTGGGTCACGGAGTGAAGACAATGGGGGGTTCTGCTCCTACATCCAACCCTTGTTTCCAGACTCGTGTATTTTACTTAGGGATACCACACTATTGGATGGCTATGAATCCAGGGTACTTGCTGTATCTTGGAGGTCAGTAACACGTCTTCACGGGGTATCATCTCCAAGCTGATAACTTAGCTGTGCTGTTAGCAGGCTCTTCCATCACTGTCGGGGGCAGCTTCTGAGTAGTATGGTATGTGATTAGAGCACATCCCATGGTCATGTATCCAGTGCTGTACCTCCATGCTTAAAAAGTGGGTCTCAATTGGATATGATTTGATGCAGGATCTCATGCCAGTGCATCAAAGTTCTGTGAACCTTTGGATGGTGGTGCTAACTGAGGCTCTGTAGGCAAGAAAGGAACCCACACCCGTAATAGACATCAGTTCACAGTCAAGATGGATCACCGCTCTTTCTGAGATAGCAAGGATACAGTGTGATCAACTTACCAACAAGTGGCTAGATGGTTTCCTTGAGGAATGGTGACATCAGGCTTTGTGTTGGTCTCTGTTGCTGGCAAGTTGGACTTTCACAGCAGCAGTGGTTATATCAGACTTAGTAAATCCATGGTGTTGGGTCCATGAATTGCCTCCACCATGGCACCCCATTCATATGCTCCCTTTGCCAGGATTGGCCTGCCAGCACCAAAGGCTGGCTGACATTATTTGGCTAAATCATTCCACCTACTTAGTTGTTGGGTGTCTTTTCCGTGGTGGGCATTACCTGCAGTACCAAGATCATCATACTTTATACCCATTTTCAGGTACACTACAGGCCCTTTCCCCAGACTTACCTGTTTTTGATCTTTTAACTTTTCTTCCTCCAGGCTCCTGATCAGCCAGCCAGGTCATCCTCTGTTGCCCATGAGTCTATACACTGACTTCAGGCACATACACAGGCCATCTCTAAATGGGACTATAGTGCAGCCAGTTTCTTTTCAGACTACTTCTGCTTGCTGAGACAACCCATACACTAACCAAGCTCAGCCTCTTCCTATTCTGTCGTCTGGTCATGAGGGATCCCCTGACCCACGTGGCTATAGATGTTAAGTGTGGAAGAAGCAACAGTGGCATGTGACAGGGTGTCTAGTCACCTGCTTATGTAGTTCTCTTTTGCCTTTCAGCCTTGCTTGTGCCCCCCTGTACACATCACTTTAATCTCATGAAGGACTGCTGGTGGACCCACCCAACCTTAGACTTCAGGACCTGACAGAATCTAGGTTATAATATATTATCACTTGATGTCCCATGGGCAAGCCCATTGTCTCAGCTAGCTCTCAGTAATATGCCAGGAACTAGCTTTGAAAGGTGTATAATAAGCCGGGCTCGGTGGCTCAGCCTGTAATCATGCGCCTTTGGGAGGCTGAGGTGAGTGGATTGCCTGAGCCTGCGGGTTCAAGACCCGCCT
>NW_007249348.1:47801-54458 GCF_000164805.1 Carlito syrichta | reverse complement strand
TTAGTTGGGCATGGTGGCACGTGCCTGTAGTTCCAGCTACTTGGAAGGCTGAGGTGGAAGAATCGCCTGAGCCCAGCAGGTTGAGGCTGCGGTGACTGTGAGTATGCCACTGCACTCCAGCCTGGGCAGCAACAGTGAGACTCTTGACACACACACACACACACACACACACACACGCATGATACTCTGTTTCAGTGGCATGACCTTGCTCCAGAGCTGTAGGGGTCTCCACACACACATGCATGATACTCTGTTTCAGTGGCATGACCTTGCTCCAGAGCTGTAGGGGTCTATGTGTGACTTCCTATTAGGGTTTGTCATAAGCAGTATGTGGTCTTTTCTCACCATTGACATCTCTAATATAGTATCATGTGAACCAAGCAGCAGTCCACTTGTACCACAGTTTTGACCTGCTACAGAGCCTTTTTCTGCTCTGGGCCTCACAATATTTGGGTCAGAGCAGAGTTCTCAAGGGTGGAATAGGCTATCAACAGACCCCAGGCCGGGCTCGGTGGCTCAGCCTGTAATCCCAGCACTTCGGGAGGCCGAGGCAAGTGGATTGCCTGAGCCTGTGTATTCCAGACCCACCCGGGCAACTTGGTGAGACCTCGTCTCTACATAAATGAAAAATTAACCAGGCGTAGCAACGTACACCTGTAGTTCCAGCTACTTGGAAAGCTGAGGCGGAAGAATCGCTGGAGCCCAGCAGGTCGAGGCTGCGGTGGCCAGGAGCGTGCCACTGCACTCCAGTCTGGGCGACAGAGTGAGACTCCAACTCAAAAAAAAAATTTAAAAATAAAACAGACCCCAAGGGATTCGTGACGCCTTGTGTTCTCAGTGGTGAGAGATGCAAGGTGCAAAATGTTTCTTTATCTCTGGAGGGAATGTATTGGCATGCACCAGACCACTGGACTTCTAAAAACTTCACTGATGTAGTAAGATTGTGAGTATCAGTAGGGTTTGTATGCTACCATTTGAAGAATATTTATCCTACCCAGCCCTCTGATGCACTTGTCATTTCTGGCTCATGCTGTGAGTTTCCATGATGTCCTTAATACAGTAACATGATGTCCTGTGGTTGTCTGTATGGTCTAGGTCCCTCCAAACTGTTTTATGACAGGACAGGAGAGTTTACATGGTCCAGAGGCAAGACTGTAGTTGTATATTATTGCTCATCTTAATAATGAAAGCAAACTTGCATGGCCTTCTTTTTTATAGTTATGGAAAGTGAGGCACTGCCCAGATGAGTGCATGCCATGTGCCTGAGGCTGTGTTAATCTTCTCCATCGGAGATACCACATTTGGGACAGCAGATAGAATTAGCACTATTTGGTGATCGGGGTTGCGGTAATCCAACACTCATTCTCCAGGATCCGTCTGGTTTTAGCAGGGGCCAGACTGGTGGATTAAATGTCAATATGAAGGGGACCACCACCCCCTGCATCCTTTAGGTCTCCAAGAGAAGCACTGATGTGGTCATTTTGATGTATTTGTTGGTCTAGAGTGGTGGCGGCAGTTCCAGCTGCTTCATGTTAACCATCCTCACTATGATACCTCCTACCTCCCAAACCAAAAAACCGGTGTGGTGGTTCCGCCAACTATTACATATGTCCATTTCAAGTATCCATGAAGGATTGCTGAAGGAACCACCAAGTGGGTCTGTAAACCCAGGAGACCCACTGAGAACCAGACCCAGCCTAGACTGTACTCATTACCTAGCTCCCATACACAGCCACTAGCACAGGCCTTGAATGGAGCCTCAGATCCTGGGTTATCAGTGTCTAAAAGGACCCTTTATCCAACAGTGCTTACAATGTTTGAATGGTCCTCTAATGTGCATTATGAAAAGGAAAGGTTGTAAATCCCTATGGATTAAGTTTGGGAGAATTATGACCTTATACATTTGTCATGGTGTTTCAGGTCCTTTCTGCGAGGAATGAAACCTCTCATAAATTGTTTCCAGGTAAAAAACTGGCTCAAGAAGATTTCACTTCCATGCATGAAGGAATTAGAGCTATAGAAATTGTTCTCCCAGGTCCGACCGCAAAGCTGGCAAGAAAAAGCCCCTGAAATAGCCCAAGAAGCAGGCCAAGGAGATGGACAAGGAAGATAAAGCTCTCAAGCAGAAACAAAAAGAGGAACAGAAGAAACTCGAGGAACTAAAAGTGAAGGCCATGGGGAAAAGCTCCCCTGGCCACAGGTAAAATTAAGAAAGCCATTCCTTGTTCCTGAAGCCATGACGACTCTTGATTTCATTCATATTTAAACATCTGTATTCCCTGACATAACTTCTTTTGCCACCTATATCTAGAATGAAGTGTTGTCTTGAAACCTGTGTATACTTAAGAATAACTTGTTCTCCTGTTATAAACAACTATAAAACCAGATAAAATTATAAAAGAAACAATTATAGGCATTGGAAAGCAGGTATCAGGGATCTTCAACAGAAAAAGGAAACAAGCCGGGCTCGGTGGCTCAGCCTGTAATCCCGCGCCTTTGGGAGGCTGAGGTGAGTGGATTGCCTGAGCCCGCGGGTTCGAGACCCGCCTGGGCAGGCGAGATCTCATCTCTACAATAACTCAAAAAATCAGCTGGCCGTGGTAGCGCATGCCTGTAATTCCGGCTACTTGGAAGGCTGAAGTGGAAGGATCGCCGGAGCCCAGCAGGTCGAGGCTGTGGTGGCCAGGAACAGCCACTGCACTCCAGTCTGGGCAACAGAGTGAGACTCCAACTCAAAAAAAAAAAAGAAAAGAAAAAGGAAACAAATGAGATGAGCCATGTGATTGGCTCTATTTACTGCCCAGAGGAAGTTTCTGCCCTACACTATAAGGAGCAGTGCCAAGAGGGGAACCCAAACAGAGCCAGCAGGCTTACTGAGTGGGGAAGACAGAGACTGGAGATGGTGGGGGATGAGTTGCCTAGAAATTGAGAGGTGAGGAAATGACACAGAGAGAGACTTGGAGGTCTGCAGAGAGGTCCTCTCATATCTTTGGCTGAGTACTGATATATACATGCAGGGACTAAAATTCCACGAGGCTGGAGATAACACCACACACACTAGAAAGTGGTAGGCCAAACAATTCCCAGAGCACACACAAGTTTGGAAACATTTTGTGTTCCTGACGGCCTGTATAAATAGATCTTATAATACGTGGGGCATCAGAGACTTCAAAAGGGCTCAGTAGTGGACACTAGAATAAAGGCTACTCTGGACCCACCATGCAAAACTTGAAAGCAATCTTGAAAGGTTGGAACTGATACCAAGTATGCCAAAACCAAGTCCTACACTCATTAGAGGAATGAAATAAAACCAAGCACTGAAAAAAATAAAATTCTCAATGTTTGACATTCAGTTAAACATTCTCATACTGGGTGTCGTGGTGCATGCCTGTAGTCCCAGCCACTCAGGAGGCCGAGGTGGGAGCATCCCTTAAGGCCAGGAGTTCAAGGCTGTAGTGCATTGTGATTGCACCCTTGAATAGCCACTGCATGTTAGCCTGGGCATGCCTGAAATTCCAGCTACTCAGGAGACTGAGGCAGGAGGATCACATGAACCTAAGAGCCTAGGAGTTTGAGAATAGTCTGGGCAACATAGTGAGACCCTGCCTCAAAAAACAAAAAGAATTAGCTGGGCTCGGTGGCTCAGCCTATAATCCCGCGTCTTTGGGAGGCTGAGGTGAGTGGATTGCCTGAGCCCGCGGGTTCGAGACCCGCCTGGGCAGCGAGACCTCATCTCTACAATAAATAAAAAAATCAGCCGGGTGTGGTAGCGCATGCCTGTAATTCCGGCTACTCGGAAGGCTGAGGCGGAAGGATCACCGGAGCCCAGCAGGTCGAGGCTGCGTTGGGCAGGAGCGGCCACTGCACTCCAGTCTGGGCAACAGAGTGAGACTCCAACCCAAAAAAAAAAAAAAAGAAATTCCCACCTCAAGAACCCAGAGAAAGAAGAGCAAACTAATCCCAAAGCAAGCATGAGCAACGAAATAATAAAGATACAAAAAGCAAAAGAGATCAATGAAATTTAGAAAATAAAAACAACAGACAAAAACCAATGAAACAAAGAACTCTTTCTTTGAAAAAAAAATTATTAAAATTAACAAGCCATTCTGACTCAATGGCTAAGCCTGGAATCCCAGCACTTTGGGAGGCCGAGGCGAGTGGATTGCCTGAGCCTGCGGGTTCGAGACCAGCCTGGGCAACTTGGTGAGCCCTCGTCTTCACAAAAAACTTTTACAAATTAGCCAGGTGTGGTAGTGTGTGCCTGTAGTTCTGGCTACTTGGAAGGCTGAGGCAGAAGGATTGCCAGAGTCCAGCAGGTCAACACTGGGGTAGCCGTGAGTATGCCACTGCACTCCAGCCTGGGTGACAAAGTGAGACTCTGACTCAGAAAAAGAAAATAAAAAATAGCTCTATAACAATTAAGGAAATGGAATTCACAATTTAAAACTCCCTCCCCACAAAAAAGGAAATCTCCAGGCCCAGAGAGTTTCGCTGAATGTTCTACCAAATGTTTAAAGAACTAACATCAATCGTACATAATCTCTTCACAAAATGGAAGAAGAGGGAACATTTCCCAATTCATTTTATGAAGTTAGTATTACCCTGAGGGAGTAGGAACAAATAAAACAGTATAAAACAAGTACAAACCAGTGTCTCTCAGGAATACAGACGCAAAATTTCTTAAAGTATCAGCAAATCTATTTCAGCAATGTATGAAAAGCATTACAGGCCAGGTGGGGTGGCTCATGCCTGTAATCCCAGCACTTTGGGAGGCCGAGGCGGGAGAATCGAAAAATAAGCCAGATGTGCTTGGTGGCACACGCCTGTAGTTCCAGCTACTCAGGAGGCTGAGTCAAAAGGATCACCTGAGCCCAGGAGATCGAGACTGTGGTGAGCCATTATCATAACACTGCACTCCAGCCTGGAGTACAGAGTGAGACCTCCAACTCCAAACAAACAAAAAATCATTACAAGACGGGCTCGGTGGCTCAGCCTGTAAATCCCGCACCTTTGGGAGGCTGAGGTGAGTGGATTGCCTGAGCCCGCGGGTTCAAGACCCGCCTGGGCAGCGAGACCTCATCTCTACAATAAATAAAAAAATCAGCCGGGCATGGTAGCACAGGCCTGTAATTCCAGCTACTGGGAAGGCTGAGGCGGAAGGATCGCTGGAGCCCAGCAGGTTGAGGCTGCGGTGGCCAGGAGTGGCCACTGCACTCCAGTCTGGGCGACAGAGTGAGACTCTGACTCAAAAAAAAAAAAAATCATTACATACCATTCCCCAGTGAGGTTTATTCCACAAATGCAAGACTGATTCAGTATTCAAATATCAATCAATATAATCTACCATATAAATACTCTAAAGAAGGTATCACAAGATCATATCAATTAATGTAGAAGAGCCGAGCTCGGTGGCTCAGCCTGTAATCCTGCGCTTCGGGAGACCGAGGTGAGTGGATTGCCTGAGCCCGTGGGTTCGAGACTCGCCTGGGCAACTTGGCGAGACCTCATCTCTACAATAAATCAAAAAAATTAGCCGGGCATGGTAGCTCATGCCTATATTTCCAGCTACTTGGAAGGTTGAGGTGGAAGGATCGCCGGAGCCCAGCAGGTCTAGGCTGCAGTGACCAGGAGCGGCCACTGCCCTCCAGTCTGGGTGACAGAGTGAGACTCCAACTCAAAAAAAGAAAAAAATTTAATGTAGAAGGATATTTGACAAAATTCAATACCAATCTATTATTCTTTTTAAAAAATCTCTCAGAAAAATAGGAATACAGAGAACCTTCCTCAACTTGACAAAGAGCACACACAAAAGCCTAGAGTTAATGTATACTTAATGGTGAAAGTGTAAATGCTTTTCCTCTAAAATCAGGAACAAAGCATTTCTGCTCTCACCCCTCATATTCAACATAGTGCTGGCAGTTCTAACCAGTGCAATAAGCAAGAAAGAGAAGTAAAAGTCATACAAATCAGAAAGTAAGAAATAAAATGGTTACTATTTGCAAATAGCATGATTGTCTATGTAGAAAATCTCAAGGAATCTACAAAAAACTCCCCAAAATACAAAATACACACACACACCCCATATGAACACCAAAATTTAAGATATAATACTGTTTACAGTTGCTCAAAAAAAATGCATGGATATAAATCTAACAGAACAAATACAGGATTTATATAATGAAAACTACACGAAGCCAGGCTCGGTGGCTCAGCCTATAATCCTGTGCTTTGGGAGACTGAGGTGAGTGGATTGCCTGAGCCCATGGGTTCGAGACCCGCCTGGGCAACTTGGCGAGACCTCATCTCTACAATAAATCAAAAAATAAGCCGGGCATGGTGGTGCATGCCTGTAATTCCAGCTACTTGGAAGGCTGAGTAGAAGGATCGCCAGAGCCCAGCAAGTCGAGGCTGCAGTGGCCAGGAACGGCCACTGCACTCCAATCTGGGCGACAGAGTGAGACTCCAACTCAAAAAAAAAAAAGAAAACTACATGATGTAGATGAAAAAAGATCTAAAATGGAGAGGCATACAGGGTTCATGGATCAAAAGATGCAGCATAATAAGGATGTCAATTCTCAGAGTTGATATACAGATTTGATGCAATTACTATTAAAATCTCATTGAGGTTTTGTGTTTTGTTTTTTTTTTTTTTTAGTT
>NW_007249348.1:41859-46597 GCF_000164805.1 Carlito syrichta | reverse complement strand
AGCGGCCACTGCACTCCAGTCTGGGTGACAGAGTGAGACTCCAACTCAAAAAGAAAAAGTTGTGTATTTACTCATACATGTTTATACTTCAGTCACCTTCAAAGTGCTCTCCGTTTGATGCAATACACCTATCAAGATGCTTTTTCCACTGCTCACAACAGGTTTTGAACTTGTCCATTTTGATGCCTTTTAGTGACTCTGTTTTTTGCTTCAGTACTTCCACATTGGCAAAACATTTCCCTTTGAGGACTTTTTCATCTGGGAAAACAAAAATGTCACTTGGAGTGAGATCCAGTGAATAGAGAGGGTGGAGCATGGGGGTCATGACGTTTCGGGTCAAAAACTGCAGAACACTTAGCATGGTGTGGGCAGGTGTGCTGTCATGGTGGAAGAATCAGTCACCTGTTTGCCACAACTCAGGGCATTTCTTCCACAAATCGTGATGCAACCTTCTCAAAACTTCCAGGTAAAAACTTTGGTTAATCGTTTGATCTGGAGAAACAATTTCTGAGAGTACTACAAGGAGCCCACCCTCCAAAAGATAATCCAGGATTTTAGGGTCCCACCTTGTATATCAGTAGTGGCTAGGGGCCAGAGATGTGAATGAGGATAGATTACAAAGGGACATGAGCTGTGGTGTACTGGGACATTGACAGCTGGCTCTTAGTGGAAGGGGAACCCTGATTTGTAACATTTGCTGATTTCTATGGTGTAAACACCCCTCCTGCTGCTCATTTCAAGTTACCAATGTGACATCACTGAACATATAGTAAAAGAGACTAGTTGACGACTGGCTGTCACAAGATGGTATAAGTCGGCTTCAGCAAACCATTGGGGACAGGAATTTCAGGATTTGGTGGAAATGCCACGTATCTTGTGGTGATGACCAAACAGCTGTACACATCTGCAAAACTCATGTGTAAATTTAAAATTGGTGCAAATTAATGTAGGTAAATTATACCTCAATAAAGATAAATTTTTAAAAGCTGGCTTGGGTGCAGAAACCACAAGGAATTGTAACTTCTCATCAGAGAGGCTGCCCTCAGCCTCCTAATCATCCATCCTTAATTTCTTTCTATTGTGCACATTGAACGATATCCTTGTTGAGGGCCACCTATCTTGTCCCCAAGGAAGCCATGCTCTATTAATGATCTCCAGGGCTCTTTGCCGCTCAGACCCTGGCTACTTCTTCAAGCTTTCTGCTTGGCACAATCATTCTGCCACTTTGATTCTAGCGTCCTGTCATTCCCTCTGCTATCCATGAGCCCTGCTCTGTGACAGTGATCCTATGTCAGCGCTGGCTACAGAGTATGGCCGTCCTTGAGTGTCTCAGTAAAGTTGGTGGCTGTCTTCCCAGCACGTCCTTCAGTAAATGGAATATCCTCTGAGCTGACTGATGGAACATACTCACTGGTGAGCTTCCCAACTTGCGCAACATACTTGCTCTGGTTGAAGTCTCTGGATACCTAGAGGCCATACCACTCTTCTGAGTCTCTGGATACCTAGAGGCCATGGCAGTCCTGGCATTTCTACTTCACTTAATATGGGCGTGGCTCTCTCCCAGCTTCCCAGGACCATCCTATGAGAACATCCCTTGGGGTCCTTGTCAAAGCATGAAATCCTACGTTATGGGCTGTTCCTGTCCCATATCCTCTGTTATCAAACTGACTCTCCTTGTTCCGACACCCACACACCATCTCTCACCTCCAGCCCCTACGTGCTGGCTGGGTCCGCTCGTACCTCCAGAACACAGTCCCCTTCTTCTCTTGGCGACTCTCAGTGGGTTCTGATGGGACTTCATCCTAGTTACTGGTTTGGAGGCCAGGAGAAGAGGTGGGGCAGGTCTGATGGGAGCATGTGCTGTCTTGCAGGCCAGAGGCCTCTCCCTCATCCTTTCTTTTTTTTTTTGAGTTGGAGTCTCACTCTGTCGCCCAGACTGGAGTGCAGTGGCCACTCCCGGCCACCGCAGCCTCAACCTGCTGGGCTCCGGCGATCCTTCCGCCTCAGCCTTCCGAGTAGCTGGAACTACAGGCATGCGCTACCACGCCCGGCTGTTTTTTTATTTATTGTAGAGATGAGGTGTCACTACCCAGACGGGTCTCGAACCCGTGGGCTCAGGCAATCCACTCACCTCAGCCTCCCAAAGGCGCAGGATTACAGGCTGAGCCACCGAGCCCGGCTCTCCCTCATCCTTAAGCAAGGCAGTAGTGATAGCCTTTAGCAGGATGAAGCGAGCACTTTTGTAGGCCCAAAGGATGCAGGAGGCTGTGGGGATGCAAGATTTTTCAAAGCATCAACCCAGGCGCCCCATCCTATGTCTCGGGGCGTCACTCCTTCCTAATAGATCTGCCAGAGTCAAGAGTTCAAACTTCCCTGGAGCCCTGTACTCTTATAATTAAATCCTGGGCCTCATTCTCAGCTTTTGGGGTCCTCTAGAGGCAGGAGATTAAAATAACCTTTAAGAGGCCAGGTGCAGGAGCACACGCCTATAATCCCAGCACTTTGGGGAGCTGAGGTGGGAGGATCGCTTGAGCCTGGGAGAACAAGACCAGCCCAGATAACATAGTGAGACTCTGTGTCTAAATAAACATATAAATAAATAGGTATTTAAAATAAACAAATACAATGTCCTCTAAGTTGCTAAGGAGGACCTTGACTTTGCACTTGGCCTTTATCTGGTGGTCAGTCACCCTCAGCCTTTCACTGTCTCTCTGGTGCACTGATTGCCCCCAGCAAAGCTATCCCACCCCGATGTCTTTAGAAAACCTGATATATGTATCTGACCCATTATAGTTCCCCCACGAAGTACTCCCTTCTACCAGGATTCCACCCCAGTTCAGCACTTGTGCGAGTTCTCACCATCGGACTGATCCAAGTGCGGGCTCTCCCGGCTCTGCCACTCCCAGTGATGGACCCTTATTGCCAGCTGGCAACGCCTCCTTAAAAATCATATTTGACTGCAATCCCAACATTTTGGGAGGCCAAGGCGAGTGGATTGTCTGAGCCCGCAGGTTCAAGACCAGCCCGGGCAGCTTGGCGAGACCTCATCTCTACAATAAATCAAAAAATTAGCCAGGCGCAATAGCACGTGCCTGTAGTTCTGGTTACTTGGAAGGCTGAGGCAGAAGGATCGCCGGAGCCCAGCAGGTGGAGGCTGCGGTGGCTGGAAGCTTGCCACTGCACTCCAGTCTGGGTGACAGAGTGAGACTCCAAGTCAAAAAAAAAAAATTCACATTTGAGAATCTGCTTCCTCAACACTGGCCACCGATGGCCAGGTTGTGTTCCTCAGGAAATGTTCTCTGAGACGGAGATTTGAGTAAATCTAGAAGCTTACTGGGTTGTGCTCTCAGGATCAGCAGCACTGTGAGAAGGCAAAGGCCGCAGGACTAGACGGAAGGAGCACTGGACCTGTCCTTGGCCTTGCAGAGCTGACCCCGTGGAGACAAGGAAATCAGACCTTCATACGCCCACACTGACCAGGGAATGCAGGCTGTCCCAGGAGGGAGGGGTCATGATCTCAGAGGAATTTTCAGTCGACAGAAATCCCTGGAGGAGGCCTAGCTGGGAACCGTTAGCCACTAGAATTCCCAGCAGAGTTGGTGGGGTCACAAGGACGAGTCCTTCCGTCCCAAAGAGGAGGGTGTCTGGGTGGCACACCATTGTACCCACTACAGTACCTTTTTTGTTTTGAGCAGAGAACATACTTTATTGAGGAGTAGATAGAGAAGAGCACGTTCTACCACATTGGGGAAGGGACCCTTAAGAAAACCCCCAATAGCCGGGCTCGGTGGCTCAGCCTGTAATACCGCGCCTTTGGGAGGCTGAGGTGAGTGGATTGCCTGAGCCCGCGGGTTCGAGACCCGCCTGGGCGGCGAGACCTCATCTCTACAATAAATCAAAAAATCAGCCGGGCGTGGTAGTGTGCGCCTGTAATTCCGGTTACCGGAAGACTGAGGTGGAAGGATCGCCGGAGCCCAACAGGTTGAGGCTGCGTTGGCCGGGAGCGGCCACTTCACTCCAGTCTGGGCGACAGAGTGAGACTCCAACTCAAAAAAAAGAAAACCCCCAGTGAAGTTGCTTTTGGATGACTTTTAACAGTGATTATTGAAACTGGTCGGGAGCTGCCACCAAACATGCTGAAGTTAGTTCCCTCAACCCACAGTAGATATAAGTAGTGTACAGAGATGCCAAGAGAAAGGAACAAATGACCAGAGTCAGGGTTGTGGTGAGGGCTCCACATGAAGACAGCAAGTTGCAGGAGACCGAGTTGGGAAAGGTGACATGTCATACATCAAAAGCCGCCCCAAGTCGGGCTCGGTGGCTCAGCCTCTAATCCCGCGCCTTTGGGAGGCTGAGGTGAGTGGATTGCCTGAGCCCATGAGTTCGAGACCCGCCTGAGCAGCGAGACCTCATCTCTGCAATAAATAAAAAACTCAGTTGGGCACGGTAGCGCGTGCCTGTAATTCTGGCTACTTGGAAGGCTGAGGTGGAAGGATCGCCAGAGCCCAGCAGGTCGAGGATGCAGTGACCAGGAGCGGCCACTGCACTCCAGTCTGGGCGTCAGAGTGAGACTCCAACTCAAAAAAAAAAAAAAGGCTGCCCCAAGATAGCAGGTTATAATGGGCCAGAGAGAAGACTACAGTACCTTTACATAGGAGACGTGAGATACATCTTTTGGATAACTCTCAACTAGATAAGTATTTTTAGATACTTTTTTTTTTTTTTTGAGTTGGAGTCT
>NW_007249348.1:21511-41706 GCF_000164805.1 Carlito syrichta | reverse complement strand
CACTCACCTCGGCCTCCCAAAGTGCTGGGATTACAGGCTGAGCCACTGAGCCCGGCTTAGATACTTTTCACAGCTCTAGACAGCGCCTCCTCCTTCTTGGTTTGGTTGTGGTGTGTCACAATTACTGCTGAAAGGTCATCAACTGAGGAAAAAAATAACAGTGGTATATTCCAAAACCAAAGTGACATTATGTGTGGACTTTATTCTGATGAGTTGTAACACGGCCATGACCTACTAAACACATGTGACCAACACATCATGCATGCAGTATTTTACCTTTGAAACTGTCCTAGTATTATCTAAGTATGTATCTGTCTTCACTCACTAGACCATGAGTTCATTGAGAAAAGAGTGTGTTTTAGGGCCGGGCTCAGTGGCTCAGCCTGTAATCCCAGCACTTTGGGAGGCTGAGGTGAGTGGATTGCCTGAGCCCACGGGTTCGAGACCCGCCTGGGCAACTTGGTGAAACCTCATCTCTACGATAAATCAAAATGAGCCGGGCGTGGTAGCGTACGCCTGTAGTTCCAGCTACTTGGAAGGCTGCGGTGGAAGGATCGCCAGAGCCCAGCAGGTCGAGGCTGCAGTGGCTGGAAGCGGCCACTGCCCTCCAGTCTGGGCGACAGAGTGAGACTCCAGCTCAAAAAAAAGAGTGTGTTTTAGTCCCAAAACTTTGCATCTTGAGTATATAATATATCCTAATATTCATTGAATAAATGAGTGAATAAATGAATGAACAAACAACTTGCAAGCCTTCTTTTCAGATTGGTTTTTTTGTTTGTTTTTGTTTTTGTTTTGTTTTTGTAGAGATGAGGTCTCACTATGTTGCCCAGGCTGGTCTTGAAGGCTCCCACCTCAACCTCAGGGATTACAGGTGTGTGCCACCATGCCTGGCTTCAATACTTTCTTTTCCTTGGGTCGGAGCAGCAGCCTCAACCTGCTGAGTTCAGGTGATCCTTCCACCTCAACCTTCCAAGCAGCTGGAACCACAGGCGCATGCCACCATGCCCAGCAAATTTTTTGATTTATTGTAGAGACAAAGTCTCACCAAGTTGCCCAGGCTGGTCTTGAACCCCTGGACTCAGACAATCCTCTCACCTCTGCCTCCCGAAGTGCTGGGATTACAGGCGTGAGCCACCATGTCCGGCTTCAGATACTAGGAGACATCTAAGTTGCTCATCGAAGCAGCACTGCCCGGAAGTGAGGCCCTGGACTTTGTAACTTCTGAAAAACCGTCTATTACAGGAATCTGTGAAAAGCCCTGCCTTTCTCTTCTCTTCCTCCTGCTGACACTTTCCCCTCAGGCCTAGAACAGGCATTCCCTGAGTGGGTGTCAACTCTGCACCCATGTCCAGGAGAGGGCAGCAGAGGCCAGTCCAGCAGGGCTGAGCGTGGCTCGCTTTCTACACACTGCTCCTCCTTCCCCACCTGTGGACACAGCAGTACTAAGGCAGTCCTTACTGCAAACCTCTGGGGGAGCCAAGGCTCCAGTTTTTTGTTTTTTGGGTTTTTTTTGAGTTGGAGTCTCACTCAGTCGCCCAGACTGGAGTGCGGTGGCTGCTACCGACCACCGCAGCCTCGACCTGCTGGGCTCCGACGATCCTTCCGCCTCAGCCTTCCGAGTAGCTGGAGCTACAGGCGCGCACTACCACGCCCGACTGATTTTTTGATTTATTGTAGAGATGAGGTCTTGCTGCCCAGGCGGGTCTCGAACCCGCAGGCTCAGGCAATCCACTCACCTCAGCCTCCCAAAGGCGCGGGATTACAGGCTGAGCCACCGAGCCCGGCTAAGGCTCCAGTTTTGAGGACGAGGAAGCTGACACAGAGGCTGCTCTAGGTCACTGGGTGGCAAAGCTAGCCTGGCTGCAGCCCCCTTATTAGCTCATGTCTTTGCTCTCTGGATATCAGATCCAAGCTGAGCAGCCACTCCAAGAAGCTCCTAACTTTTCTGGCCTAAAAGTAAAATAGATCAGGAGAGATGAAACTGTAGATCACTGGATGTCAAGCATCTCCTGTTACAAGAGCCCACCCTTGGCCCCGCTGCCCCTTCCAACCACCGCCCTTTCTCCGTCTTCCTCTCCCAGCCATGCTCCTGGAAAGCCATCTCCGTGGGCAGCATGCCTCTTCCACACCCTCATCTCACGGCTGCTACCAAGCTCCTGCAGTCTGACTTCCGCTTACCCCACTGAGGCTATCTATTCATACTAATATCACCCATGACCCAACTGCAAACTCATTGGAAAACTTTTGGTCTCCCCATTTTTCATCTCTCCATTTTTCCTGTTCCTCCCTGCTTCCCCTCTGTATTAGTGAATGATTCCATCATTCCATGCAAGAGACCTGGAAGTCATTCAAAATCCGCCTTCACTAATACCTCCACTCCATCCGAATGGCAAGTCCTGTTAATTCCTCTTCCTAAACACGTCTCGACTTCACCTCCTGTTTGCATGCCACTGCATAGGTCAAGACCTCATCCTGCAGTTCAGTCTTCCATTCCAGCTGCTCATCTGTCCATCCATGCAGTCATTCAGCAAACCTGAACAGAGCAGATGCTTGTGCCAGACGCTGCTGTGGTGCTGGCAGAGGGGTGACAAGTAGGATTGGCCAGTCCTCCCTGGAGCACACACTCCCGGGGCCCCAGACAGTAACAACAAAATAAGCACGATATAGTAATATCAGACAGTGACAGGTGCATATAGAAAACAAAGCACGGTGATGTGAGAAGAATGACCGGAGGAAATACAAGGGAGGACCAAAAAAAATCCCCAAAACCCAGAATTATCATTTGGAGGGCAGGCCCCTCATAGTACTCTTGGAATTTGTTCCTCCATATCAAATGGTCAAAGTTTTTATCCAGAAGTTTTGAGAATGTTGCATCACGTTTTGCAAAGGAAACATCCCAAGCTGTGGCAAACAGGTGACAGGTTCTTCCACCATAACAATGCATCTGCCCACACCACTCAGGGTTCAGCAGTTTTTGACCAAAAACAGCATTACCCCCGTAGCCCACCCTCACACCAGTAAGTTTGTTTTCTTGATGAAAAAAGCCCTCAAAGGGAAACGTTTGGCCAATGTGGAAGAGCTGAAACAAAAAAACAGCAGAAGCACTAACAGGCATCAAAATTGATGAGTTGGCTGGGTGTGGTGGCTCACACCTATAATCCCAGCACTTTGGGAGGCCGAGGTGAGAGGATTGCCTGAGCCCACGGGTTCGAGACCAGCCTGGGCAACTTGGTGAGACCTCATCCCTACAATTAAAAAATTAGCCAGGCATCGTAGCACATGCCTGCAGTTCAGCTACTTGGGAGGTTGAGGCTGAAGAATCACCTGAACCCAGCAGGTTGAGGCTATGGTGGCTGGACGATAGGGTCAGAACTCCAACTCAAAAAAAAAAAAATATTGATGAGTTCAAAAACTTTTGAGCGGTGGAAAAAGCATCTTGACAGGTGTATTGCATCAAAGAGTACTCTGAAGGTGACTGAAGTTTAAACATGCAAGAAAATACATAATTTTAATAAATACATTCTGGTTTTTGGAGGTCCCCTTGTATGTTTAGTTAAATACTGAAAAATGTCTGGGGGACACTTTTGTTGGTCCACCAGGAAAGGACTCTCTGAGGCAGTCCCAAGAAGCTATCTAGGGCACTGTTGGCTGTGTAAATACTCCATTTCCAGCCTTCCTTAAAGAGGGGGCATGTACACAGTTCCAGCCATTGAAATGTTAGTGAAAGTCAGCGGGGGTGGAGGGGGTGCTATGGGCAAGCTTTCACTTTCCTGAAAAGACAGACTGAGCGCCGGTGACTCATGCCTATAATCCCAACACTTTGGAAGGCTGAGGCAAGAGAATTGCCTAAGCCCAAGGGTCTGAGATTAGCGTGGGCAACATGGCAAGACCTCATCTCTACAATTAATAAAAAAATTCGCCGGGTGTGGTGGCATATGCCTGTGGTTCCAGCTACTTGGAAGGCTGAGGCGGAAGGATTGTCTGAGTCCAGCAGATTGAGGCTGCAGTGGAAGTGAGCATGCCACTGTACTCCAGCCTGGGTGACAGAGTGAAACTCTGACTCAAAAAAAAAAAAAGAAAGAAAGACAAGCATCTTCCTGCTCTTCCTCTGACCATGAGGAAAAGGAAAGAAACTCCAGAGTTGAGATGCAGGCCCTGAGCCAAGACCAGCAGCCAACCCCTTCAGACTTGCTATAGGGGAAAAGTCAGCCCTATTTGCTTTATGTTGTTGTTTTAATATGTTTAATATGCTTTTCTATATGTTGCCCAAGGTGGTCTTGAACTTCTGGGCTCAAGCAATCCTTCTGCCTTGGCCTCCCAAAGTGCTGGGATTACAGGTGTGAACCACCATGCCCAGCCACAAGACTTTGTTGAAGCCACTTGTGATGAGGTTTTGTCTTTCAGCACAGGGCTTTCCAAGTTGGACCACTAGTCACGTGAAGATCTGGGAAAGGGAAATCGGGCAAAGATCAAAGGCCCTAAAGTGAGAACTACCTTGGCATGTTCAAAAAACAGAAAAAAGATGACTGTGGCTGGAGAATAGTGAGCTGAGAGGGAAAATGTTAGATTAAAATATATCCCAGCAGGGCCTCTAAAATGTTAGGTTAGCCTGATGGGGGTGTGTGTGTGATCTGGCTTTTCAAACGTTCCCTTTGATGGGGGAAAGTTGTCAAGGTGGGGTGGTGGTCTGCTCTACATCATCACAGAGGGCAGGTACGCACAGGTACTGATGTCAGGTGATGGACAGCCGGTAGATGGGTAGGTTAGTCACATGACTGCTGCCATGGTGATGGGGTCTGTGTCATGAGGGTCTTCGAGGGCTGAGTAGGTTAACTTGGGTCTTAAGGGTGGAGGCAAATCCTTGAAATAGAAAAGCTAATAGTACAAAACAAGCTGGGGGGGTGTTGTCAAACAATTATCAATAGCCACCTCTGAGAAACTGGCTCTGTCCTTGACTAGTGATTACAGGGTAAATTAAACTGCTAGAGAAATATGACAAAGCAAAGCAATGTTAAAGTGGCCGCACATTGGGTATATTGACTCCATGTCATGTCCTTTCAGAAAGAGTGAAGTCTGAGAGTTGGAAGGGCTCTTGCGAAGCTTTGAGCCCCTGGAACGCCCTCTGGGTTTCTAGGTCATAGGAGACCACTGAAGGGTTTTAGGCAGGAGGGCAACATACCATGAGTTCAAGTTCTTGAAAGCTCATTCTAGCTATTACGTGGAGAATAAGTCAGGGAGTGTGGGGTGGGGTGTAGGGGAGACACTGCTTTTGTACTGACATGACAGCTGTTCCCAATTTCCTTTCCTTCCCTTTCCTGGTCTCTATGGAGCTTGGAGTAGTCCACATGACTCCAGTATGGCCCCTGAGACGTAGGCAGGAAGACTTCCAAGAAAGCTTTTCTTTTCTGATAAAAAGAGTCAGAGTCTGCTGGCGTGGCTCTCTGCCCTTCTCTCTGCCTGAAATGTAGAAATGGGCCAGGCGCAGTGGCTCACACTTATAATCCCAGCACTTTGGAAGGTGGAGGCGAGAGGATTGCCTGAGTCCAGGAGTTTGAGACCAACCTGGGCAACTTAGCAAGACCTCGTCTCTACAACAAATCAAAACATTAGCCGGGTGTGGTGGCACGTGCCTAAAGTTTCGCTACTTGGAAGACTGAAGCAGAAGGATCTCCTGAGCCCAGCAGGCTGAGGCTGCAGTGGCCACGAGCATGCCACTGCACTCCAGCCTGGGCAATAGAGTGAGACTCCTACTCAAAAAAAAAAAATGTAGAAATGACATCTATGACACCTGGAAGTGCAGGAGCCCTCTTGTACCCATGAGGTGACAAGCTAAGGCTGGCAAAATGAAAGATAGAGCCTGATCTGAGGCTTGTAGACGTCATGGAAACTTTGACTCTTGCCTACTGCCAGACTTGTTTTATTTTGAGTTGAAGTCTCACTTGTCCCCCAGACTGTAGTGCAGTGGCATGCTCACGGCCACCACAGCCTCAACCTGCTGGACTCAGGCAATCCTTCTGCCTCAGCCTTCCAAGTAGCTGAAACTACAGGTGTGTGCCACCATGCCTGGCTTACTTTTTTTATTGTAGAGACGAGGTCTCACCAAGTTGCCCAGCTGGTTTCACACCCATGGGCTCAGGCAATTCTCTCACCTCTGCCTCTCAAAGTGCTGGGATTACGGGTATGACAACCACACCCAGCTTTTTTTTTTTTAGTAGAGACAGGGTCTCACTATGTTGCCCAGGCTGGTCTTGAGCTCCTGGACTCAGGCAATCCTCTGGTATCAGCCTCCCAAAGTGCTGGCACTATAGGCATGAGCTACTGCACCTAGACCAGACTTCTTATTAAATGAGAAAAATAGCCGGGCTCGGTGGCTCAGCCTGTAATCCTGCACCTTTGGGAGGCTGAGGTGAGTGGATTGCCTGAGCCCGCGGGTTCGAGACCTGCCTGGGTAGCGAGAGCTCATCTCTACAATAAATAAAAAAATCAGCCGGGCGTGGTAGCGCATGCCTGTAATTCCGGCTACTTGGAAGGCTGAGGTGGAAGGATCGCCAGAGCCCAGCAGGTCGAGGCTGCGGTGGCCGGGAGCGGCCACTGCACTCCAGTCTGGGCGACAGAGTGAGACTCCAACTCAAAAAAAAAAAAAAACAAGAGAGAAAAATAACCCTCTATTTGTTTAAATCACTATAAATTGGACTTTCTGTTACTTGCAGCTAAGTGCATTCTCAACTGACAGATTGGACAGGAGAACCAGCAAAGACTGGGTAAGAAGTGACCGAAGAGGGGCAGAAGAGACACAGCAGTGGCCTGGACAGCTACGACTGCCTCCCACGGGTCTTTCCATTACGAGTCTTAGTTCCCCCTAATTTGTCTTCTGCACCATTACATGTTCCCAACGCAAATCTCTTTATGAATCCCTCTTGGCTCAAACGCTTCATTGGCTCTCCACTGCCTTGGTGATCAAAGTCCACCCTCCTCTGCCCAGCACACTTTGATTTGTCCCACCTTCTTGTCTGCCATCTTCTCCCATGGGTCATGCCCCTGGTGAGCCCCTCCCATGTGCCAGCCACTGCCCATTCTTTATGGCAGGTGTTGCAAGTCTTATTCTACGGGTGAGAAACCTAAAGAAACTTAAAACCCAAGGAAGTTGAGTGGCTTAGCTAAGGCTGCACATCTAGTGAGTGGCAGATTAAGATTTAAATTGTTTTGATTTCAAAACAAAAGAGGTTCACCATTCTCACTTGCCAAGAAGTCTGAAGGTGGGTAATCACTGTGCTGTTCAAGTGCTCAAAGATGCCATCAGGGCCGCAGGGTCCCCCGATCTCTCTCTGCCAACTTAGAGGACTGGCTTTCAGCCTACACCATTCACTTCATGGCTGTCAGCTCTAGATATCACATTCAGAGCCTGATCAGAAAGGGGGAGGACCACACCACTCAATCTGTTGCCCTCCACCCTACCTACAGTTCATGGACAAAGGGCCGCCCCCTAACTGGACACAATGGCTCATGCCTGTAATTACAGCTACCTGGAAGGCTGAGATGGAAGGATCACCTGAGCCCAGCAGGTAGAGGCTGCAGAGGCTGTAAGCGTGCCACTGCACTCCAGTCTGGGCGACAGAGTGAGACCCCAACACACAACAAAATTTAAAAATTAAAAAAAAAAATAAGGGCCGCCCCCAGCTGCAAGGAAGGCTAGGAAATCAGGGAGTGCCATTGTTATGGCTGGCCTAGATCAAGTTCCATCTGCTGCTTGGGGCTGAGTTCATTGCTGCCCTCAACAAACCTGGAGTTCTGTTAGCAAAGAAGAGAGAAATGAGGGTGAGTAGGTCCGAGGGGGCCTGCCACACCATCCTGCTTAGCAGAGCGGGAACACCTAAGAGGCTCTGACTATCCCAAGCCTCTTCCCAGGTCTGCCTAGCAAAGCCTTTATATATGTGTGTGTGTGTGCATGTGTATATATACATATATATAGACAAAAGAATGTATACACTTTTTTTGAGTGGGAGTCTCATTCTGTCACCCAGACTGGAGTGCAGCGGCTGCTCCCGGACACCACAGCCTCGACCTGCTGGGCTCCGGCGATCCTTCCGCCTCAGCCTTCCAAGTAGCTGGAACTACAGGTGTGTGCTACCACGCCCAGCTAGTTTTTAATTTATTATAGAGATGAGGTCTCGCCAAGTTGCCCAGGAGGGTCTTGAACCCGCGGGCTCAGGTAATTCACTCACCTCAGCCTCTCAAAGCACGGGATTACAGGCTGAGCCACCGAGCCCGGCTTATGTGTTACTCTTAGTTTGTCATAATCAGAAGTGTCTGGACACTGATGGTAACCACTTTGAGCACCTCTTGTAATTGCAGAAGTCAAATGTGACTTGTACTCATCTTTTGTTATTGGTATATATTGAGTATTACAATTTTAATAGTTTTTCCTTTCTTAAAATATGTATACATTTTTTGGGACCCTCTGTATATACATGGGGGTGCCAAAATGCATACACATTTTAAGAGATGTTATCTATGTATTACTTTTCAAAGTTAAATTATGGCAGCAATGTGTAGTATGACATTCGCTCAACTGTGCTTCCGTCATTTTCTTTGTCCTGCCTGTTGCATGGTGATGCTAGCATTCAATTAACACCATCTTTTGAGCGAATGTTAGACTGAAAATGTGTGTACATTTTTTTGCACTCCTTGTATAAATATTTGTGTGTGTATTAAATTAGAAATGGGGGTCTATGTTGCCCAGGCTGGTCTTAAACTACTGGCCTCAAGCAATCCTTCCACCTCAGCCTCCCAAAGTGCTGGGATTACAGGCATGAGCCACCACTCCTGGCCACAAACCCTTTCTCATCCATCACATGCCAGTTCCCGCGAGACTGCTCCTCACTCTTCTAGCAAACCTGGCGCTTTTTCTTCTACTTCCTCCTCTGTTACCTACCTACTTTCATCACAGGTATGAAATTGCCATTATAGCAATTGATGGAATGTGTTGCTCAATTACATACATCCATTCTCCCCACAGTTGCTTGCCGAGCTCTTGCTATTTGCCAGGCACTGCTAGGAGCCAAGAATTCAGTAGTGAGCAAATCAGACTTTTAGGTTTGGTGCCTGCCCTCATGGAGCTTTCAGTCTAGTAGTTGAGATATTCAGACAGGTAGTTATGGGAGAAAAGTCCTCCCCAGCACAGAAACAACTCTACGGCAGGACTGTCTTTACCTTTACCTTGCCCCAGGACAGAGCTCAAAGTGGATGCACTACGAAGATGTGCTGAACTCATTCTTTACTCAGGAAGGCTTTGAAATGTATTTTAAAAGTGTGTGTGTGTGTGTGTGTGTGTGTGTGTGTGTGTGTGTGTATTTTTATTTTTTTCCTTTTTTGAGCTGGAGTCTCATTGTTGCCCAGGCTAAAGTCCGGTGTGGCACACTCATGGCCACCCAGCATCAACCTGCTGGACTCTGGCGATCCTTCCGCCTCTTTCAAGTAGCTGGAACTACAGGTGCACGCCACCACACCCAACTAATTTTTTTATTTATTGTTGAGACGAGGTCTTGCCAAGTTGCCCAAACTGGTCTTGAACCCCTGGGCTCAGGCAATCCTCTTGCCTCAGCCTCCCAAAGTACTAGGATTACAGGCTTAAGCCACCACGCCCAGCTTAAATGCCTATATTTTCAAAGAAACGTATTTCTTATTTCTACCAGGAAATCCCTCCAAGAATGAGCCATTGCTCCCAGGTTCAAAACCAGCAGCACTCAGGCATCTGGAAGAACACTTTGCTCTCTCCCACACTGGTGCAGGTCTCTACTCCCAGGAAAGTTCTATCGGCATCTAATATAACACTTCACATCAGCAGGCCTTCGTAGACACATATTTTTGCTGAAGGCTTCATCTGGATTTTCTAAAGAAGGATATCTCATTGTCAGTGCCATAGCTGCCAAAGTGTGATTCTGAAAGCACTTAAAATAACTCCTCAGGTGCCTATCCACAGCTTATTATGTGTAGTTTTAATCATTCCTTAAACACCCCGTTTTGTTGCCCTTTCTACTACTGCAGGTGATGGCAGCTGGGAACCAGGCAGGCAGAGACAAGGGAAATAAAAATAATACAACCCCTGCTTTGGTCTGTGCTTCCGTTGCCATGGTGATGTTGACAAGTGACACACAGGTGAGAGGTTCTCTCCACAGTGGAGCCTGGGGATCCGGGAGGCAGGACGTTAACACGAAAGTCTCCCAGGCCTCCTAGCCTTGAAAAGGACTCCACATGGCCATCTGGTCCATTCCCCTGCCTCTTACTTGAAGTCAAAAGATGGGCAGCATGTTACTAAAACTCTTCTAGAACCAAGTCTACATGCCCTAGTCACCTGTTGGGCTCATATTTCACAATATTCCTGGCCCTGAATGGCTTATGTCTAATCTCACAGTCTCTTGTCCTTCCAACCCAATTCCTGTTACTATTGCTTCTATGGAAATAAAAGTTAATCATCACCTTCACTCTGTACAGTAACCCAGGAGGTAAGACAAAAAAAAGACCAAAACCGGCCAGGCTCAGTGGCTCAGCCTGTAATCCCCGTGCTTTGGGAGCTGAGGTGAGTGAACTGCCTGAGCCTGTGGGTTCAAGACCCGCCTGGGCAATTTGGCAAGACCTCATCTCTACAATAAATTTTTAAAAAATTAGCTGGGCGTGGTAGTGTGCGCCTGTAGTTCTAGCTACTTGGAAGGCTGAGGCGGAAGGACTGCTGAGCCCAGCAGGTCGAGGAGCATGCCACTTTACTTCAGTCTGGGCGACAGTCTAGAGTGAGACTCCAACTTAAAAAAAAAAAAAGAAAGAAAGAAAGAAAAGACCAAAACCGCTGCAGCATGAACTCACTTGTTTCTGTGCTCCATGACCAGCTATGTTCCTCTTGGACCCCCTCCCCATTCTCTTTACCAGTCTTGGCCCTGGGAGTGAGCGGCTGACCCAGCAAGAGACTCCTGAAAGAAAGACAGCCCTGCTGCCCAACTCATCAACTGGGGCCAGCAGCCCTCCCATGAAGGATGACTTCTTCCTTCCGAATGAAAGAAAGCAGAGAGAGCAGGAAGGTCTGTTTTTAATGAGCATCTTTAAAAGCCTCTGCGACAGCAGACAGAGCCCAAGGCAGCTTGGAAACCCACACTGACGGCGACAGGGCTCTCAGGCTTCCAGATGACCCTGCAAAACAGAAGTAGTTCCGCTAAACTGAGAGCGAAGCTTTTTCCCACCTCACATTTTTAAAGATCCCAGCTTCTAAAATCATTTCAGCAATCATTCTACCTGCAAAACAAGTGATGTCCTTAATGGCACAGTCCAGCTGGAAGGTGAGATATGGCAGGAAAGCACCCAGTCCAAGGTGCAATGAAGGAAACTGCCCCCACACCTACCTACCAGAAGCAACAGAACCCTCCACCCCAACTGAGGTCATAAGGGAAAGGCCATCTGCACGAACACCATCTTGATGCTAACAGCCTCTCCCCATCTCCCTGTCCTCTCTCTTTATTTTTAGTCCGTGTCTCACTCTGTCTATCGGGCTGGAGTGCAGTGGCATGATCATGGCCACTGCAGCCTCGACCTGCTGGACTCAGGGGATCCTTCCACCTCAGGCTTCCAAGTCGCTACCACGCCCAGTTAATTTTTTGATTTATGGTAGAGACGAAGTCTCGCCAAGTTGCCCAGGCTAGTCTTGACCCCCTAGGCTCAGGCAATCCTCTCACCTCAGCCTCCCAAAGTGCTGGGATAACAGGTATGAGCCACCATGCCCAGCCCCTCCCTTTCTTTACCCTGAACTGCTGTACTCTTACTCCTATTCCCTTAATCTATTTCACTGAATTAGGAAGATTCCTGCTCCCAACAAGCTGTAGCATCCCTGGGCTTCTCTTCACAGTTCTTAATTCCCTAAAACAGTGTCAAGAAAACTAAACATTTGCATCAAACTTCTCTTAAGTTTCTCCACCTGATTTCTTTCCCACCTTGGACCAATAAACCAGTGCTTATTTTCACAAAAGTACAGAAGTCGCTCTAGAAGCGAGGTTAACACATACCCAAGGCTGGATTCTGTCTGGTCTCTGCCAACAGCTGAGCATCATGATTTTGCTAATTAAGCTGCTTTCTTGTCTTTAATTAGCTGCATGTGAATCTTGTTGGGAAGTCTTGGATCCGTAAAATAGTCTGGGATAAAAATCAAAAAGAAATCATCTACACCCAAAGGGAAAGAGGTTTACTCTGGGAGGGAGACAGCTTACTCTGTTGAAAAGTTAGGATGGCTTGGTCTTAGCAGGACCGTTGCTGGTGGCCCCATTCTCCCATGTAATTTGATAATGTGAGCCACCATAACAAATCCCAAGGTCACTGCCCCCACCTAAGCAGCTTCCTGGGAGGGCTCACACAGGACACTCCCTCTGACGAACAGGGAGCCATCAGAGGGCTCAGGGATTCTCCAGGTTTTCTGCTCCTGGACCATCTTGGGGCCCAAACAAATGCCAAGTATTATTCTTGTCTCAACCCAGCTTGCCAGCTCCCGTCTCTGAGATATCACGCCTTCTCTGAGAATACCCTCTCAGAGGAGAGCCAGGCTCTTGCAGGATGACGACAGATGAAGGTTTTTATACACCCAGCAGAATGTGACTCACAGGCAGCATCTGCTGTGGTAGCAAAGACGCACTTAGATTCAGTTAGAAATGGTTTGAGGTTTGAGGATGTAACCAACTCTGGGCTGACAGGACCCAAGAAATTGTCCAACCCAGCCCCCTCCTTCTAAATACCATTGACCTTAAGCCATCTCAGGCAGCCAGTCCATTAGAATCAGCTGGGGAGCCTTGAAAACTGTGGCTGCTGGGCCCCACCCCAGACTAATTAAATTAAAATCTCTGGGGGCGGGGCCTGAGCATCAGTATTTTTTTTTTTAAAGCTCCCCAGGTGATTCTAACGTGCAGGGGGGTTGAGAACCCTGCTTTAAGACTCCCAGGGAAAAAGCTGCCAGTGTGTTCCTTTGGGAATCTCAAAATTCTTAACAATTCTCACCACCAGGAAGGTCTGCCTCATTTCTTAGCTGTCCTCATTTTGAGGAAGTGACAATGGAAGAGAGAAGCCTTCTGAAGAAAGTTCCCTTGGGGGTCATCACAGGTGAAGGAGTGCCCCAGTCTCTGCGAGGAGAACCCAGGCTTCGCCGAGCCCAGGCTCACAGTAACACTCCTGTGCGGTTTCATCAGATGCCCAAAGTGGATGCTGCCGTACTCACCTGCAGCAAATTCTAGGATGTTGTCTGGTCTTTGCAGAAAAATTTCTCTGGAAAACATGAAGGGATAGGGCAGAAGGTAACACAGTGTTAAGGCAGCTGCAGCTTCTGCACAGGGTCCTGTGCTTTCTCATAGCAGATTCACCTGAGACACACCCATCTTGGGCGTGAGTCAGCTTCTCCTGACAAAGACTCTTCATCTCCTTCACCTGGGGACCTAAGGCAAGGCGTGAAGCACCCTAAATGGCAATATACCTATAGGATACTGCTCACTTCACAAAAGAGCCGTGCTGAAGCCTGGCGGGGTTGTCATTCATTCAACAACCACTCTCACAGAGCCATATCCCAAGCCGGGGGCAGGAGGCAGAGAACATGCAGCTGGTCCCGGGAGGCTCGCGTGTTGCGGGGGCAGATATGCAACCCCACGACTTCTGAGTATGTTTAACCATGAGTTCCTGGGAGTGGGAGGGGCAGACAACAAACAGCTGAAAGATAGACTTCAGATGGGTGTTGGCCTCACGGCCCAGCGAACAGACACAGAGGCAACACCTGCAGTGACCAGGCCACTGGAGAATTGAAAATGTCCTACGGCGTATAGGGTTTTATGGTCCATGAAGTATGTTCACAGACATTGTCTCACTTTACAGCAAACCTGCTAAATAGCAATTATGATGCCTCCATTCTACATATGAAGCAGCCAAGCCTTCAAAAGGTTAATCATTCGCCCAAGTTTACAAAGCTAGTGAATAAAGGAAAAGGGGCCCAGTGCTCTCCACAATCCGTGTTCTCCCGACCAAGGTCTCCCCCTCCCAGGAAGCTCCTGCCTAGCTTCAAGAATTCTGTCCCGCTTCTTCAATTCTATAATAATTGAGCACAAATTATGTGTAAGTAATTGCACCAGATATGAGCAATTGATCTTTTTTAAAAAGATAACAAATATAGCCCTTCCTCAAAGAACTTACAGTCAGGAAAAGGGACCAGGCGAGTTTCCATATGTTCAAAAAGCCAAGTGACCTCTGGTAAGTGCTAAAAGAGAGGCACTGAATAGTGCTCTAAGAGATCAGAGCGGGGAGAGGCCAGAAAGGAGAATCCCAAAAATCTTCACAGAGCAGCTGGCATTGAGAGAACCCTGGAAATATATATGGGATTTTAATAGGCAGGACAAGGGCTGGGACAGGAACATTCCAGATCCAGGGAAACAGCACCAGCAAAGGCCCAGAAATAGAACCGTTTATGTTCTATAGTCTGTGACTTTCTTAAGGGTAGAAGCTGGGTTGTGTACACCTTTGTATTCCCAATGATCAAAAGAGCACTCAAGGGGTGTCTGTGTGTGGGCACCATGAAGTCAGTGGAATGTTCAGTGACGTTCAGCATGGCTGGAGCAAGGGGCACGTGCAGGGAGTAGTGGGAAACTATGAGGCTCTATTACCAAGGCCCTTGAGTGCTGAGGAGACATGGTTGTACTCGATTCAAAAGCCAGTGGAAATGAATAAGGAACACATGGTGTAGTCACATAATATGCTTTTTTTTTTTTTTGAGTCAGAGTCTCACTCTGTCACCCAGGATGGAGTGCAGTGGCACACTCACGGCCACCGCAGCCTCAACCTGCTAGGCTCAGGTGATCCTTCTGCTTCAGCCTTCCAAGTAGCTGGAATCACAGGCATGTACCAACATGCCCGCCAAATTTTTTTTGAATTATTGTAGTTACAAGGTCTCATCAAGTTGCCCAGGCTGGTCTCGAACCCTTGAGCTCAGGCAATCCTCTTACCTCAGCCTCCCCAAGTGCTGGGATTACAGACTGAGCCACTAAGTCCGGCCCACAGTAGAATATTATATAGAAGTGAAAACAAAGGATCTGCTGAGCAAAAGGAACCAGGTACAAAGGAGCACATAGTGTAGAAGCCCAGTTATATGAAACATAAAAAAGCAAAACAAACCTGGGCTAATAGAAGCCAGGATAGTGTTTTGGGGGGAATGGACTAGAAGGAGCTACTAAGGGTCTGAAGTGCTGGTAGGTTCTATCTCTTCATCTGGACACTAGAACCATGTGTGTTTCTAGCTTGTGAAGTTTCATCCAGGATATGTCACTTTTCAGTATGTTATATTTCAATAGAGTGTTTAAAAACAAACCCAAAAAGGCAATGTTGTGAAGCTACTGAAGATTTTTTCCAGCCAAGGAATAACATGCTCAGTGCTGTATTTTGGAAAAATTCATCTCCCTGGGTATTTACAAAAACACCTAATAAAGTCCTTCTACAGTTTCGCACGTGGCTATCACACCTCCAGCCCCAAACCTGAGGTTTCTGGGTGCTTAAAATAAGTTAGATTCCTACACTTTCTATTTTTCAGGTCCAATCTTCAATGTATTAAGAGTTCTGGACACTATTAGTGAGAATAGACTGGAGAGGTGTGGCTTAACGACCATAAATCATTAGGATCCAAAATCCCAAGTGGGGAGGTCACGTCTCAATAAGAACTCTGCAGAGTTTCCCTGGCTTGGAGAGAGTTGACAGCACAGATCTACAGGACAGAAAGAACAGGCAAGTGGCTCAGGATCCCACCCCTCTCCTCCCTCCTGACTCACAGGAAAGGAGCATGTGAGCATCCCGCACAGAGGAGGAGCTGATTCTGGATCATCCTGCTACCCTTCCAAGGAAATAACAATAACACCAAACAAACAAAAGAAAACTCTAAAACTTCAAACTCTCATCCCCTCTCTCTTTTTTTTTTTTTTGGAGTTGGAGTCTCACTCTGTCGCCCAGACTGGAGTGCAATGGCTGCTCCCAGCCACCGCAGCCTTGACCTGCTGGGCTCCGGGCGATCCTTCCACCTCAGCCTTCCAAGTAGCCGGAATCACAGGCACGCACTACCACACCCGGCTAATTTTTTTTTTATTTATTGTAGAGATGAGGTCTTGCCTGCCCAGGCGGGTCACAAATCTCATCCCCTTTCAAACTCCACCCAGGAAAGGGAAAGGCCTAAAGAGGCCCAGAGGATTTTTTTTTTTTTTTTTTTTTTAGTTAGACTCTCACTCTGTCGCTCAGGCTGGAGTGTAAGGGCATGCTCACAGCCACCCTAGTATCGGCCTGTTGAGCTCAGGTGATCCTTCCACCTCAGCCATCCAAGCAGCAGGAACTACAGGCATGTGCTACCATGCCCGGCTAATTTTTTGATTTATTGCAGAGACAAGGTCTTGCAAAGTTGTCCAGGCTGTTCTCAAACCCACGGGCTCAGGCAATCCCCTCACCTCAGCCTCCCAAAGTGCTGCGATTACAGGCTTTAGCCACTGCGGCCTATCAAGGATGTCAAGTAGAGTATCTTCAGGGACAGCAAAAGAAGAAAAGCCTAGTGCCTCCCCACACCAGCAGGGGATGGTAAGAAAGGGAAGGGAAGGTGTCTGGGTTGTCCCCAGCAGCCAGGCCCAGATACCCAGTCTCCTCCTGTAAACTGTTCCTGGACAGAGAAGCAGGGCCATCTCTGACACGTGACTGAAACAACACCCTCTTCATTTACCACCCCCAAGCGTCCAAATTCTGATGCTTGTGAACAATGTAAACATTGATTTAATTCAGGCTTTTAATGCCTATCCCCAATCTCTCTGCCAGAACTATGTCCAACTTGATTGCTCGCTCTCCAGGATGGGAACGATGTCATCTTTATATCCCTTCAGAAGGTGCAAAAAGTAATGACCTTATCCCCAGGTGACAATGACAGAAGACCCCTAAATTATTTTTACAAATAATTTGGTTCTGTGCCCAACCTCCACAGAATAACTGGTTTCCGTTGTCCCTGTCACCTTTCCCTATCTGCCCCCTGAGGGTCTGCTGTCACTTGGAGAAATAGCTAAAACAGCTCACTGGAATAGTGAGATCCAGGAAAACAAAGGGGCCTTGGGGAAAAAAAAAAAAAGATACTCCTAATTAGCCGGGCATGGTAGCACTGCCTGTAGTTCCAGCTACTTGGAAGGCTGAGGCAGAAGGATCGCTGGAGCCCCAGCAGGTCGAGGCTGCAGTGGCTGGGAGCATGCCACTGCACTCCAGTCTGGGTGACAGAGTGAGACTCCAACTCAAAAAAAAACCCCAAACAAACAAAAAGACACTCCTACAGGTCTACATGTGAGGTGACAAAGGAGAACACCCCTCCCCACCCCCACTGGCTATAACCACAAAGCCCACACAACCCGGGGAGCCAGGGAACTGTGTGCTCACAGCACAATACAGTGGAAAAATAGTGGCTGGAATCCAAATTCAGGCAACTTGAGGAAAGTACTTCACCTCTCCCAGCTAAGCTTTTCTCACCCGTAAAACAAAAATGATACTAAGCTATCTTTGGTAGAGTTTCTGGGAGGATCAGCAAAAGTGTACCAAGATGCCACACACTGCACGGGCACCGGGGTCACCATCATGACTCCTCCATCAGCCCAGAGCTCTGGACCAGTAACAGAGACAGGAGACTGACAGCACAATTACAATACAGTGTGATAAGGGCCCATGTAGGGAAATAACTTAATGCCTGGAAATGGAAGCTATTATGATTATTTGAACCTTGCCTACTTGTCTTTAGCCAAACAGCCTCTGAGATGGCACAAATGCTTTTCATCCACTGCTGCACTACGATTCTATTTTTTTCTTCAGTTCTTTGCCTGTCATCCTGTTAGGAGATTTTTCTGTTCAAGCAAATGTCAGGTTGAAAGGCAGCGTGGGGGAAGGAAAGAACATTTCAGGAAACACCCAAGAAAAGAGTGGTTTCTAACCTGTGGAGTTTGTTTTTATCATGTTGTTCTCAGGGAGGAAAGGGCCAGACATCTGGTTTTTTTTTTTTTTTTTTTTTTGGGTTCTACTAGGGATTTTGTTCAGTTCCTCTGGTTGAGAATAGTGGTATACATCCAATGGCTGCCAGTCAAAGTTTTCTCAATGCCAAATTCCCTCTTTCTTTTTTTTCTTTTTCTTTTTTTTGAGTTGAAGTCTCACTCTGTCACCCAGACTGGAGTGCAGTGGCCACTCCTGGCCACCGCAGCCTCAACCTGCTGGGCTCCGGCGATCCTTCCGCCTCAGCCTTCCAAGTAGCTGGAACTACAGGCACATGCTACCACGCCCGGCTAATTTTTTTTTTTTTTGAGTGGAGTCTCACTCTGTCGCCCAGACTGGAGTGCAGTGACCGCTCCCGGCCACTGCAGCCTCGACCTGCTGGGCTCTGGTGATCCTTCCGCCTCAGCCTTCCAAGTAGCCGCAATTACAGGCATGCACTACCACACCTGGCTGATTTTTTGATTTATTGTAGAGATGAGGTCTCGCTGCCCAGGTGGGTCTCGAACCCGCGAGCTCAGGCAATCCACTCACCTCAGCCTCCCAAAGGCGCGGGATTACAGGCTGAGGCACCAAGCCCGGCTAATTTTTTTTTTTATTTATTGTAGAGAAGAGGTCTCGCCAAGTTAGCCAGGTGCGTCTCGAACCCGCGGGCTCAGGTAATCCACTCACCTCAGCCTCCCAAAGCGCTGGGATTACAGGCTGAGCCACCGAGCCTGGCTTCAATTCCCTCTTTTGAGTGTTATAAGGTATGTATTTATCCCCACAGTTAAGATAAATTAATATTAATTTTTTTTAAGTTAGGGTCTCACTCTGTTACCCAGGCTGGAGTGCAGAGGCATGGCTCACTGCAACTTCGACCTCCTAGGCTCAGAAGATCCCTCCATCTCAGCCTCCAAGTAGCTGGGACTACGCTGGGACTACGTGTCACCATGCCTGGCTTTTTAATTTTTTTGTATAGACAAGTTCTGGCTATGGTATCCAGACTGGACTCAAACTCCTGGGCTCAAGTAATCCTTCCGCTTCAGCTTCCCAAAGTGCTGGAACTACAGGCTTGAGCCAGAATATTAATTTGTCTTATTTTTGAGTCGGAGTCTCTATCACCCAGGCTGCAGTACAGTGGCACACTCACAGCCTCGACCTATTGGGCTCAGACAATCCTTCCACCTCAGCCTTCCAAGCAGCTGGAACCACAGGCACGGGCCACCAAGCCTGGCTAATTTTTAAATTTATTGTAGAGACGAGGTCTCATCATGCTACTCAGGCTGGTCTCGAACCCGTGACCTCAGGCAATCCTCTTGCCTCCCTCTCCCAAAGTGCTGGGATTAGAGGTGTGAACCACCACGTCCGGCCAGAATATTAATATTTGTAAGAATTTAGAGATAGCTGAAGAAAGCCCTGGGTGCCGCAAACCCCAGAGTTAGAAAAAAATCCAATCTTACAATAATTTCTGACGTTTAGTAAGTTAGAAGCAATACCGAGTGTTTAAAGAAAAAAAAGGGCACTCAAATTCCTCTCCCCAACGAGATTTGGTAGAATTTTCCCCTGGGTCCCCATAGCCAGTCTGGAAAACCACTTACCTGAAGAAACCACTTATGAGCAGCTCCACTTCTTTGTGGGCCCTCAGGTACTTTTCGTTCGCGATCCGAGTTTGAATCTGGGGAGCAAGAGCAAAGGGGTCGCGCGCTCCATGAGGCAGACTCAGGGTTCAACCCTGGAGGTGTGAAGGGCAGGGGGGAACGACGTGCGCATTCGACCCAGGTCTTTCCCCAGGACTCTTTAAAGTGTAATCCGCCCATCACCTTACAGATCCCACACCTCCATGCTGCCTCCTGCTCTCGGGCTTTAGCGGCCTTAGAAGGTCGGATCCCGACCGTCGGGAAGTTCTCGTTTGCATCTCACTTAAAGCAGCTGGCGGTGATTTCGGCCCATTCTCTGGCCAGATCCCTACTTCAGTTCTTCCTGCACTTCCAGACGCCCGTCGGGCTCTGTGGAGGGGCAAGAAGCCCCGAGGTCCGCGGGGGTCTCCCCGGCGCCCCCGCCATTTTTCAGGGACCAGCCTCCCGCTCCCCTCCCCTGGGCGGCCCTCCTCCCTGTCTAGGGACCCTGTCCTTGGGGAGGCGCACCTTGAAGGAGGCGGGGTGGGGGCGCGG
>NW_007249348.1:2573-21331 GCF_000164805.1 Carlito syrichta | reverse complement strand
CCCAGCCTCCCCCATTCAGCAAAGGTGGGCCCAGGGCCGACGGGAGCAAGGTGGGGTGAGCGCTGCCGCTGAGGGCTGAACTAGGGAGGGGTTCTACCGGAACTGATTTCTGGGGACTGATTTGGGGACTGATTTCTAGGCCTCATTGTATATGGAATGAGCCCTGTTTTTTGACCCCACCCAACTTCAAATCGTTTTTTTCTTAACTCTAGAGTAAAATAGAGGTTCCTAAGCCAGGTTCTCCCAGAATCCGGTGCCTGATTCCCCTCACTTGGGCAGTAGCTGGAGGAAGCCTGGTGCTGGGGAGAGAGAATCTAGGCTTCTTCCCTTTCCACTGGCCCAGGACCCAAGCCTTCCCTCTGTCCTGAAGATATTCGACACCGAAGTCTTGGATTCCGAAAACAACACGGAAGCACCCCAGAACATAGAGTAGACTGAGTTCTGCAAGGGAAGAGACGTTCTCAGACTAAAGATGCTGGAAAGGACGCAGGGGACATCCTGCCAGAATTTCCCCCTCTTGGACTGACTTTCTTGTGTAGATTAATTTTCTCTTCACCCTGGGCTCCTCATAAATTCTAAATTATTTTCTTGCACTCCCAAATGAATAGGGAAGGAAAAAGGGAATTGGTCTTCAAGATTTGCTCTTCTAGTATCTAATTAAGAAGAGAAAGTGAGACATAAAGCCAGAGAGCTGAAAATAGCCGCTGGGAAAGGGCAGGAACCTGTCTGTGAATACACACATGCCGAGCTCCTGCCCCCACAGGGAACGTGCTCAGCAGAAGCCTTCTGAGAGGCTCAAGCAAAGATCCCAAAAGGGAGGCTGTCTTTCCAGATTTCTGAGCAACTGCCCCATGAAGCAAGGAAACAATGAGAGACAAGCTCAGTATTAGCCTATGGTCTTAGAGGGATCTGTCTCTATTTTCCCAGCAATGAGTGAGAAAAAGACATGAAAATGTTAGCAGTTCCCAAGCCAGGGGAAACCACAACAGGTAAATTAGGTTGAGGGCAACAAGCCTCTTCCCGGGAACCCCATCCCCGGTTAGTAATCATTGCGGTTGTTTGTCTGTTTTTAGGAGAGAGAGTTAATAGAGTGAGAGGCAGATAAGCTGCCATCTGTCAGAAGTGATTTTTTTCTGGCAGGAGCGGAGGTTAACCAGAGGTGATCGTTCCTGTTGGTCAAGACCTGTCTCTTCCCCCATCCTCCAGAGAAGCTAGTGGTTTTACCTCCAGAGCTGTGCCTGCCAATATGGTCGCCACAAGCCACCTGTGATTCTTGAACACTTGAAATGCATCTGTACGTGTTCAATGTGCAGCAAATGTAAAATACACACTGGACTGTGAAGACTGAGTATGAAAAAAATAAAATATCTCACTAATCATCCTTATATTGATTACATGTTGAAATAGCATGTTGGATATATCAGGTTAAATCAGATGTATTATTAAAGTAATTGCACTTGTTTCTTTTTACTTTTTTACTTTACTTTTTTTTTTTTTTTTGAGTTGGAGTCTCACTCTGTCGCCCAGACTGGAGTGCAGTGGCCGCTCCCGGCCACCGCAGCCTCGACCTGCTGGGCTCCGGCGATCCTTCTGCCTCAGCCTGCCAAGTAGCTGGAACTACAGGCGCACGCTACCACGCCTGGCTAATTTTTAATTTATTGTAGAGATGAGGTCTCGCCAAGTTGCCCAGGCGGGTCCCGAACCCGCGGGCTCAGGCAATCCACTCACCTCAGCCTCCCAAAGTGCTGGGATTACAGACTGAGCCACCGAGCCCGGCTTTACTTTATTTTTTGAAAGCAGAATTTATTGAGAGGACAGAAAAGCTGCCACAGTGGGAGGGGACCCGAAGGACTTGCCTCTTTTTATATTTTTAAAGTGGCTAGTAGACATTTTTTTTTTTTTTTTAGTTAAAGTAAAATAGAGTCCTAAGGCAGGGTCTCCCAGAATCTGGTCCCTGACTTCCCTCACTTGGGCAGAAGCTGGAGGAAGCCTAGTGCTGGGAAAAGAGAATCCAGGCTTCTTCCCAAGCTGGAGCACAGATCACGGCCACTGCAGCCTCGACCTGCTGGGCTTAGACGAGCCTTCTGCCTCAGCCTTCCAAGTAGCTGGAACTACAGATGCACGCCAGCACACCCAGCTAATTTTTGTGATTTATTGTAGAGATGAGGTCTCACCAAGTTGCCCAGGCTGGTCTCGTACTCCCAGGCTCAGGCAATTTTCTTGCCTTGGCCTCCCAAAGTGTGGGGATTATAGGCTGAGCCACAGTGCCTGGCCTAATTTTTTTTTTTTTTTTTGGAGTGGGAGTCTCACTCTGTCGCCCAGACTGGAGTGCAGTGACTGTTCCCGGCCACTGCAGCCTCTACCTGCCTAATTTTTTTTATCTATTGTAGAGATGAGGTCTCACCAAGTTGCCCAGGCTGTTCTTGAACCCCTGGGCTCAGGCAATCCTCTCGCCTCAGCCTCCCAAAGTCCTGGGATTACAGGCATGAGCCACTGCACCCAGCAGCTAGTAGAACTTTTTAAATTATGCATGTGGCTTGTATTATGTCAGATAGTGCTGGAGTCTGGGCTAGCAAACACACACGCACAATGTTCTCCTTCGCCTCCACCCCAAGTATAAAATAATTGATGTCCTCCTTCTGCTAGTGTATGATCCTCTTGTGTCTTGAGAATCAATCAAGCCTTTCTTGACTGATCACATCCTATGGTCCAAGTATCCATGTATGAGAGAGCCTACTTTTATTTTCTTACTAGCATCTCAGTACTTACTATTATATATTGGGTTGGCCTGTCTTGCCTTCCATTTGAGGTGGAAGCCATTTGAAGGTAGGAAAGTTATAGAATCAATTCTTTATATGCTCTCAAAAAACCTGCTGCAGATGTCCTCACTCTATATTCAGTCAGTAAAGCCAGTAAGTACTTGATGAAGAGCCACTCTGCCCACACATACCACCACATTCTGCCCTTTCTGAAAAATATCCCAATTATCTGGCATTTCTCATTTCCTAAGAATCTAAAGCCAGGATCAGAACTCTCCTTTTATAAATTCCATAATCTTTTTATGTAGGGCAGCTTAGCTTTGACTGCAGAGGAATAAGAAAGAGGGTGAACTTGAGGATGGTAGGTAGAGAAAGTATCTGGGAGGAGTTAGGGGCTGAAAGTCTCATGCCTCCTAGAGAAAAACTCCCCAGAACAGGTATCTGAGTCTTAGATTTTTCTCCCCAGTCTTTACAATCTCCCATGGCCTAAAAGAACATCAGAGACATGCCCACCGTCACTCGGCAAGGAGGGTGTGATGAGAACTCCCACTCTCCTCCCCTAAAGCCCACCTCTCTTCTCAAACTGACACCTTCAATCTGGGGACCACAAAGGAAGTAAAGGATTGGAGGAGTTTTGCTGCCTGCAGCGGTCTCCCCAGTTACTGACTGGGAGAAGGAGTGAGGGGAGTTCATTGTAATTCATCTTTGTGAATGTTTAATATTTCAATTAATATGATTAGCCCCAAGCCTGAATGAGTGGCAGGGCGGCAGATCTGCTGAGAAGACACAGAATAATGAGATCAACAGGGCCGTGGGGTCTTCCCCTTCTCCATCCTCAGAGGGCATGATCTGTTTAGCATCTTCATAAATACCAAGATCAGATTAGAAGGCAAGAAAAGGAGCAGCGGTGTGTGTGTGTGTGTGTGTGTGTGTGTGTGTGTGTGTATGTGTGTGTGTGTGAGTGTGTTTGGTTTTCCTGGTTTTGTTGTTTTATTTTGCTTTGCTATTATTCCAGTTTGTTTTGCTGCATGAGTGTGTGTATGTGTTTGTGTGTGCTCTAGTTTCTTCTTTCATTGTTCTGTGTTTTTAAATTTATTTTATTTTTGTCCATCTTATTTCATTCTACTCTTTTCTGTTCTCCTCATTACTTCTACTGTATCTTGGACTCAGGTGGTACACACACGTACATGCTCAGTGTATCATCATATAGAGTGGTGTGGGGGGTGGGTCTCAGGAAACCCATAACACAATAAATGAACATAGTGATTTGCAAGTAGTTTCTGAATCCTAGCACCCCATTCTTCACCTTATTTGACTCTCAGAACTATGAGAAAGTAAAGCTTCTCACCCACATTCCTGTTTGAAAATAGAACAAATCCAGAGACTGATCAGGGGAGAACAGAGGGCTTAGCAAACATCAGAAGTGAAAACCTCTCCCACTGCCACAGAATAACGAAATTAAAGAGAAAAGAGAGAGATCTGTCACAAATAAGGAAAAAAACAAAACAAAAACAAACAAACAAAAAAACAACTGAAGACCACAGGTAATTTCCAGTGTAATAAAGAGAAAACACCTGAAAAATTAGACCTTAGATCCCAAACAATCGAAGTCACCAATGACTTGTCCCAGACTACAATGGGGATTAGGTAATAGATGGAAAGAGTGAATAAAAATCAAGAAGGACAAGATGCAACACTGAAAGAACTTGTAAAAGAGATTTTGGCCATAGAAATATCACCCAGGAAATAAATAACAAGATGACAAGCAAGGAAAGCAGAATTAATCAAGCAGAAGAAACAGCATCAGAACTTGAAGACCAGTACATGGAATTAACCTAATCTGTAAAAAACATAGAAAGAAAACTCAGAAAGAAAGAACAAAACCTACAAGAAATGTGCGATTATATCAAGAAGCCAAACCTATGCCTGATTGGCATCCCAGAAGAAGAAAGAGAAATGGAGAATATGTTGGAGCAAGTATTCCAGGAGGTTATCCAAAGAAACTTTCTCCATCTCACCAGAGGTGTGACCAGCCAAACACAAGAGATACAGAGAATTCTCACAAGACATCAAATGAGAAGACTAACCCCTAGACACATAGTAATTCACCTACACAAAGTAGGTACAAAAAAAATATCCTAATGGCAGGAAGAGAGAAAGGTTAGACTACCTCTAGGGAAAACCAGTCAGAATAGCAGCAGACCTATTGGCAGAAACACTATAAGCAAGAAGGGACTGGAGTCCAATATTCAAAGTCCTCAAAGATAAACAGTTTCAACCAAGAATTTTCTACCTAGCCAAGCTCAGCTTCCTCAGCGATGGAGATTTAAAATCCTTCCCGTACATCTGATCCATAGGAGATTATGTGGCTTCTAGACCAGCTCTACAGAAGAAAGAAAAAAAAAGAACGACCACATGCTTCCCAAGAGAACAGCAGAATACAGAATCAACAGAGAATACATCGCAACAGCAAACTGAAAGCACACACATACATCAACCCAAAAGCTAAAAGAAAACAAACAAGCAAAGAAAAAACTTATAAAAACCTCATGACTGAGATAAACGATCACATCTCAATAATCAGTCTGAATGTGAATGGACTAAATGCACCACTGAAAAGGCACAGAATGGAAAACTGGATTAAAAAACCATGACCCAATTATTTGTTGTCCAGGAAACTTATCTCACCACAAGGAATATGCACAGACTTAAAGTTAGAGGAGGAAAATAAGTTTCCAGGCAAATGGATCACAAAAGAAGACAGAAGTCATGATCTTAATATCAGACAAAACAACCTTTAAGCTATCCAAAATTTAAAAAGATATGAAAGGACATTACATAATGATAGAAGGTTCAATCCATCAACAAGAAATATCCATCCTAAACATATATGCACACAACACAGGAGCACCAGCATTTATAAAACAACTACTAAGTAAACTGAAAAAAGATATTGACTCTATCACTATTATGGCAGGGGACTTGAATACCCCACTAACAGCCCTAGAAAGATCATCGAGGCAAAAATCAACAAAGAGATCTGGAACCTCAACTTGATGCTTGCCAAATGGACTTAATAGATTCCTACAGAATATTTACCTAACAACCACAAAATATGCATTCTACTCACCACTGTATGGAACATACTCCAAAACTGGTCACATCCTCTACCACAAATCAAGCACAAAACAAATTCCATAAGGATGAAATAATGCCATGTACCTTCTCATTCCACAGGGAACCCATACCACAACCAACAGCTACTTAGATGTATTTAGAGATTATCATACTCAGTGATCTATCACAGAAACAAAGAACAGGGTACCACATGTTCTCACTCATAAGCGGAACTTGGACAGTTACCTTTTTTTTTTTTTTTTTGAGTTGGAGTCTCACTCTGTCGCCCAGACTGGAGTGCAGTGGCCGCTCCCGGCCACCACAGCCTCAACCTGCTGGGCTCCAGCGATCCTTCTGCCTCAGCCTTCTGAGTAGCCGGAATTACAGGCACGCACTAACACACCCGGCTGATTTTTGATTTATTGTAGAGATGATGTCTCGCCTACCCAGGCAGGTCTCAAACCCGCAGGCTCAGGCAATCCACTCACCTCAGCCTCCCAGAGGCGTGGGATTACAGGCTGAGCCACCGAGCCCGGCTGGACAGTTATCTTAATACTATAAGAAAGGGATTGGCAGTAATGGGAAACTGCCAAGGGAGGGGGAGGGGCATACCTCACCAACAAGGATACCTGCATAATGAACATTTGTACCTAACCCTGAATTGTACCCCACATCTTTCAAATAAGAAATCTGAAAAAAAAAGAGTGAAAGAAGGTAGAACACCTCAGAAATCATAGAATTTTTTTTTAAAAAACAAGAAGCTATTATGGCACCTTTATTCCAATAAGTTCAAGTATTTAGGTCAAAAGGAACGAATTTCTTAAAATATGCAAATTAGCAATTTAAAAAAAGAAGACATAAGAGCTCTCAATAGTCTATTAATAACATTGAATTTATAATTAAAATCTTTCACACAAAAAGCTCAGGCCCAGAAAGCATTATTAGTGAATTTTAGCTATTATTTAAACAAAAAAAAAAATTACCAATTTTAATCTCTCTCAGAAACAGAGGAAAAGAGTCCACTATGTGAGATTGTGTAGGGCCATACTGGTTCTGAAATGGAGAAAGACAAGAAAATAATATCACTAACAAAAATCTCTCATTCATATAGATAAAAAAATCCTTAACCAAATATTTGCTGAGTGAATCCAGCAGTATATAAAAATGGTAATATGTTGCGGGGTGGAGTTGATCTCAGGAATACCAAGGAAGATGTGAATGTGGAATAACTGAAAGTCTTATGCATTGCTGGTGCAAATATATATTTTTAAACACTTTATCAAGTAGTTTTATATTCATTACTACGTGAACAGATTCATACCATGGCCTAACAGCTTCATTCCTAAGTACATATTCAATAGAATTGGCACCTTTCCACCATATCAGTAAGTAGATGTTTATAACAGCAACAAAATGATAATGACCTAAACATTCCATCAACAGTAGAATAATTTTTAAAAAATATTTATACAATGAAATATTATACAACCCTGAAAACAAACAAGCAGTTTTTTGCACCACTATAAATGAATTCTACAAGCGGTGTTGACAAATGATAGATACACATGAGTACATACTTTATAATCCCATTCATGCAAGCTTCAAAATCTCATTAGTCATCAGCATAGAAAATTACTTTTGAAGTGTAGGGAAGTTTACATATTGAAAGGAATTTCTCGGGTGCTGCATATGTTACATTTCTTGAACTGCATGATGATTGCACCAGTGTTTTTACTGTAATTCATTAAACTGTGCCCTTTGATTTGTGCATGTTTGCATCTGTATTATATTTCAACTAAAAAGTTAAAATATATATCACCGAAACAAAAATTAAAGTGACAATTTTTAGTGATTGCATTTTGGATTTGATAGATATCTTTAGGAAGCAGATGCTTCTCTATCTTTTAATTAAAGTAATAAATCTATTTTTAATGAAAAATCATAAAAGATATGAGAGCATATATTGTTTCAAGTAAATGATCAGTCAACACATCATACAGCAACCACTTTCCAGTGGAGAATCTGTGATATGGCATTTCTGATTTCAGCAGTAAAAATTTCACTGGAAGTGCTGATATAAACAGGAGCAAAATTCTCGTCTGCTGATTTTACATTATTAGCCTCATTGGGTCGTCATTGTTTCACCCTTCTATAATTGTGTGAACATTATAGTGGGGAAATGCCTACTTCCCAGGAGATTGGCTTGTAAATCATTGATCATTTATTCATGCTGGTTTTTTCCATTAATGTCTAAGAGTCTGAATGTGTGAAGAAATCTTTCTATTTTTGCTTTGCTGAATGCAAAGTATAGAACTTTGTGCTTTTGAAACCTTCCTTGAAGTTTTGGAAAGCATTTCTGTTTTCTGGCTATAGCACAATAAATCCAGAACCATTCTGATATTTTCTTGGCCAAGTCATAGGATCAGATACTTCTCAAGGGTTCGCCTAGTTTTTTAAGTTTCACATATAATGTTGCTTAACCCTACATTTTTAGAATGTGGTTTCATCAGCCACTAGGGCTCTCTTCTACCATAATAATTTACAAAAAGGAGGTCAAAGAGAGCCAATGTGGAGAAATACAGAAGTTTCCTGCTGCTGAAATGGAGGAGAGGTAAGTTGAGGCCATGTACCAACAGAACTCTTTCTCAAGCAGCATCCCAAGACCAGTATATGAATATTGCTTTCCAGACTCACAACTTTCTGCATTCTGTGAAGAAGTCACTTCAATGGAGAAAACAGGCATATAGTGATGGAGAGATTGGTAATGGCTTAATTCAGTACATAAATTCTTAAGGATAATTTCACCAAGATCTCAGATTCTATTTACACAAACGAGTCATTTCATAATGACCATTAGTAATCCTATTAATGCCACTCAAATCACTACAATGTTAGGCAATGGTAAGCATAGGTTCTGGGTGGAAATGTAAATATACAGCACACATTAATCTGTTAGGGTGGCCATAACAAAGTACCACAGACTGGGTGGTTCTAACAACAGAAACTTATTGTCTCACAGTTCTGGAGGCTGAAGTCCAACATCAAGCTGATGACAGATTTTATTTCTTCTAAGATTTCTCCCTTCGGCTTGCAGATGGATGTCTTTTCTCTGCATCTTCACATGGTTCTCCATCCGTGTCTGTCTATATTCTGGTCTTGTAAGGACACCGGTCATATTGAATTAGGTCCCACCCTAATGATCTCATTTTAACTTTTCACCTTCAAATACAGTCGTATTTTGGGGAAGGACATAATTCAGTTGCTAACACTTCAATATCTTCCTAATCTTGGTCGGGTGCCCTGACTTGGTATGTGCAACAAACATATCATGTATTGCACTATTACATTCTGAAGCCTATAGTCCAAATTGAAGGTGAACCTGGGTGTGAAATGTGAAAAAGAATTGAAAGCATATGGTGATACTAGTAAATTTTTTTGTAGAAGGCAAAGGTAGCATTCCAGCAGGATTTTTTAGCTAGCCACATTCTAGTGAATCTAGCTGCTGGGAAAAGCACTGTAAAACCAGTTTTAAAATATCAGTTACTAAAGCACCGCTTTGTCACTTTCTCCTTTGTTCAGTGATATTGTAACATATGCTAATGTAGAAGCATATTAGAAATTAATGATCCTCACAGTCAAAGAAAATAGATCGAACTCATCTTACTTGCCATCAAATATGCTCTTTCTTCATTATGTTCTATGTCTATTGATGGTAATAACCAGTAAACTTGATCACCCCAGTGCGCCAAACGATGACATCTTTGTCTTTTTCCTTATTCTTCTCTTTATTATGACATATAATTGGAATCAAACATATCTGAGTTCAAAATCTAGATCTGTCACTTATTAGTTATGACCTTGACAAGGTAATTTATTTTCTCCTTTCATTTGAGTTTCCTCATCTGCAAAATATGAGATAATAACCTTATGCATATCTTGGAGTTGTTGACAGAGCCAAATGGAAAAAAAAGAATGCATCTGATAACAAATACTTACAAAATGTTGTTAATTATTATTGATATTCTTATTACTATGTGATACTCATTCTTCCCCTATATTTTCTCTCATAGATAGACAATTATTTTTATTCACACTGCTTCTGTCCTAATGTAGGACTGGTCTTCCTGTTACTTTGGATTCTTGTCTATCGAATCTAATCTGTTCTTTCACAATTTTTATTCTTAAGCCCTGGCTACCTTACTTTATTACCTTCAGAAACATTCAATTACTTCAAATTACCCAGAAAATAAAGTTAAATAGTCTTAATCTGGCTTTCTTAGGCCCTTCAAGTTTTAAGGTCATGTCCTCTTTAAATTCTCTTTGGTCTCAATCTGTTCTTAACCTGCAGTGTTGTCTTGGATAGGTCAGTAGACTTGGCAGTGATGATGCCTACTCTTCTGGTATATTACAAGGATTATTTAGCTTAATTCCTAGGTGTCCTTGTTTTGAGAGCTCCATTAGCTAGCAGAGTGAACTTTAAAATCAATTTAATGCCCCAGGCTTTATTCTATTTGTCTGTAAATTGACATGGTTCTCAAACTCTAGTGTGTTTAAGAATCACACACAGACCTTGTGAAACATGAGGTCTCTAACCATTATCCCAGAGATTCTGATAATATTTTAATTTTTTAAAAGATGAAATATTTGACAAGTATATAAAAACTCTAATATCAGGTGTACATCTTGTTTTTTTTTACATATGTATACTCTAATGTGAACACCATCCAGGTCAAGACATAGAAAATTCCCAACTTGGGATGGTTGGACTTACCATTTTTCAACTTCACAATGGTGTGAAAATCTTATGCGACACACGACAATTTATTTAATCAATTACATGAGATATTCAAAACTTTATTATAAACTAATGTCAGTGTGAGACAATTTTTGCCCAGCTCTATGCTAATGTAAACGTCCTGAGCATGTTTAAGGTAGGCTAGGCTAAGTTATTATGTTCAGGAGGTTAGGTGTAGTAAATGCATTTGCAACTTATAAGGGATTAATTGGGACACAGCCATGTCATAAACTGAGGACCACCTGTAAACAAAATTTCCAGCACCCCAGAAGTTCATGCCTTTCTTGTCTATGACTTTTCAAGAGACAACCACTTTTTCACTTCTATCATGATTCCTTTTTAACTGCCTGGATTAGATGATTTTTGGTGTTCTTCTTAGCCTCAGTTTTCTTTGGTTCTAAATTTCTGATTCAAATAGAGATGCAAAAGTATTTTGAATAAGTTCATGTTGTCATCCCCAATTTATATATCTCCTGCTCCCACCTCCCACCCCTCACCTTCATCTCAAGGATGACACCTGATGCCTTTCCTCTCCTTTGACTCTTCAGCTACCCAAAGCTTTCTTATGCTTCAGCTTGATAGTGGCTCCTTCCCAAGCAAGGATAGAGATAAAGAATACTAAAGTGAGAGGTCAGGTATTCCAACCTCCCTTACTTGCTGAAATAGCTAATGAAATATATAAAATAATTGCAATAACTTGCTTGACATAAGTAACTCCATTTTGTTGAAATCCTCCATTTTAGCTGCCTGCCTACCCTAATAATGACCACCCGATGTATGCATGTGATTACTATAACGTTCCCATAACTACAGACCCACAGCTTTGTTCCTGACTCGTTCATGCTGACTGCTATTGCTGACTGTTTTAATAATCCCTAGCTACAAGTTCCATGTAATTGTATGCTTTGTTAACTGAAATCAGATATCGCATCAAGAAATTATTATTTACAAAATTCCCCCTGCCACAACCCTATAGTTTGTTCTTATATTGTGTTCCTTTTGTTTTTAGTTCCTTGTACCCTCATCCTCTGCTATGTAGCCAACTTGCATATCTAAACTTTTTGCTGACTATATTCTGTGTCAAGAGTTTCATGACAAAAGCCTACTTTTGACTGCATGCTGATAAAGGACTCTTAATACTAATTTGGACTCGGCGTGCTGGTATGTCTCCTTCTCGCAATCTGGTCATAATATTGCAACAATTCCTTCTTCAACATCCTTGGTAAATGGTCTTTCACTTCTACTTGAAAACTTCTGGTCACTGAGACCCGATTAGACCCTATTGTTGGACATTTCTCTTTGCTGGAAAGTACTTTTTATTGTTCAGTCTTATAAAATATTCTTTGGTACATTTGCTCATCCTGATGACCTCTAGACTAATAAAGAATATCTGATCTTGTATTCCCTTTATGACAAGCTTCAAATATCTAAGACAGTTGCCACACATATTGTAAGATTTTTCTTCTCTAGTTGTTGAAGTCAGAACTCCAAGCACTTTACCAGCACTTGCTTCAAAGACCTGACTCTGTAGGATACTATACAAGAGAGTTGCAGTAGCCCACCAAAGGAGAAATTATACTTTATGCTGTAGCACAATTGTTGGAGCAATGTTGTGTAAGCTTTATCCCACTGGGACAGGCAGAACAGTCTGTATCCTTTCACTCTCCACAGAAGCAGATTCATGAACATGCAACCTGTGGGGTGTCATTGGTCTCATGCCTAGATATTTCTCATACTTGGTCTGTTGCTATACAGTTGCTATCTTAAAATTCTTAAAATTTTTTGAACAAGTAGGCCCACCTTCATTTTGTGTTGGTTCCCACAAAATTAGGTAGCCTTGTTGGTTGTATTGCACCTGCTAATGTCCCACATATTTTACTTTTTCATCTTTAGTAACACATTCTCTAACACAACTATTGTTAGGTCACAATTCCCTCAGGGGCCTCCAGAATGCCACGTCAGATCCATTGGGAATGTGTGATCCAGTGCCCTGTGAAAGATGCAAATAATTGCAAAGAAGTTAGATTAGAAAATATAATTTATGTAAAAAGTAAATGAAAGAGAGAGAGAGAGAGAGAGAGAGTGAGCGAGATAGAGGAGATTCACCTCCCCAAGGTAGGGAAGTGGGTCAAAGCCAAGAAACCCGGCAACAGCCGTAACTCAAAAAGCACATGTCCACACCAGAGTCTAGTAAGGCAATGGTGACTGGCTACCTCATGGCAAAATGGGAATCCTTTTAATCCTTCCCTTTGAGGGGGGAGATCATTAAGGTGATGGGGTGGTGGTCTGCTTCACATCATCATGAAGGGGCAGGTAAGCACAGGTGTTGACATCAGGTGATAGACAGCAGGCAGATGGATTGGTTATTCACATGATTGCTGCCATGATCATGGGGTCTGTCTGTGTCGTGAAGATCACAAAGGGCTGATTAGGTTAACTTGGGTCTTATGGGTGGAGGCAAATACTTGAAACAGAAAAACTAATTAGTACAACACACTCTGGGGGTGAGGTGGTTGCAAAACAACTATCAACAGCGACTTCTGAGAAACTGGTTCTGTCCTTGGGAAGTGGATTAAAGGGAACTGCTGGAAAAACATGAGATTTAGGCAATGTTAAAATGGCTGCTCATTGGGAATATTGAATCCATATTATATCCTTTTGACTATTAAGAGTGTATTATATTTTATAGTCCTTTTTACTTATTTCAGAAAACTTTTCCTTAAAGCAATGAACACAGGTTTGATATTATAATCATACTCATGTTATAGATGAAAAACCTAGGGTTTAAAGAAATTATGTGAATTGCCACAGTTTCATAGCTTATTAGTAACAAAGCTGGCCCAGAATCAGATCTTCTGACTGTGACATTCCTTACGTAAGGACGTCTTCCTTTCTTTTGGAAAGTGCTGTATTTTAAATTCCCAAGGTTCACGTGGAACACTCTGGTCTTATTAACTTTCCAGGTTCCTGCAGTTCATTCCTTTTATAGTTCATTCTCCAAGCACCATGCTTCGATTCAACACCCCTGTATTGCTGACTCATATTTAGCAGAGAGTTTCCCTATTTACTCCTCAAGTCATTTACCCATAATTGTCACTTACCCATAGTCCTCTCTTATCTGATAATTGCAGCTTACTTGTCTACCCTAAGTGATTTGCCCTGAGCTTTCATTTTTTGGAAAACTAATCTCAGGTTAATTTTGCAAGAATTCCAATGCAATCTCATTTTTTCCACCCTCAATTATGATTCAGATCTATAGCTAATCTTTAGATCATTAAGGATGTTCCAGTAATTGGAAAGAAGTCTCCATGTTTTTTTTTTTCATTAAGTGCTCATCTAAGTTGCGAAGGGAAGTTAAACTCACTTAAGCTGTTGAGACTTGCCTTATTTGACCAAAAAAGGACTCCAGAGCCATTTATGAAAATGTAACCTCATTTGCAATTATATTAGTCAGGGGAAGGGAAATGGAGAGTATAATGTAACAAGGTTATAATGACCATCCTAATACGGAAAGGTTGATAACAGCATGAAGCTGCAATACCGGTATTACCTCTGCATGCTCCACAGAAAGAATTTTTATCCTCGTGTGTCTCTGGCCCAGTAAAACTGCAATGGATACCTTTGTCTTCCAGTGAAGACTCTGACTCAAGCTCTGCTTTTTGGAGAACCCAGGCTGAGACATATAAGTTCAACACTTGAGGTAGCCATCCCATGTCATGTCCTAATTTCTAGAGGATGCAATACAAAGACTTTATCATGATAGTTCGATTCCCTTCGTAACTGTAATGTGGCTAGTTGAGGAACTGTACCATTTTGCTTATTTATTTATTTATTTTTTATTTTATCTTTTTAGAAAGCAGGATTTATGGAGAGGACATAAGAGCTCCCACAGTGGGAGGGGACCGGAGGGGGTTGCCTGATTAGTGCCATTTTAAGCAGTACCATTGACCTAGAATGGAATGGAATCCTTTATTTCCATCTCAGTTAATGGCACTGTTAGGGTCTGAATAGGGTGAGGGTAGGTGGAGAGGTAGAGAGGCAAGGGGGGTGGTGCAGCACTGTTAACCCAGAGATCTGAGCAAATGCAAAGAATTGCAACACACAAAAAGGTTAAGAAAAAAAGTTTATTTAAAAGTAAGTTAGAGAGAGAAAAAGAAGGGAGAGAGAAGATTCACCTCCCTAAGGTGGGGGAGGGGGCCAAAGCCAGGAAGCCTGGCGACAGCCATAGCTCAAAGAGCACACGGCCACACCAGAGTCTAGCAAGGCAATGGCTGCTGGCTGCTTGTGGTTGAGTCCTTTTAGCCATTCCCCTCCATGGGGGAAGATCATTACGGTGATTGGGTGGTGATCTGCTCCATGTCATCACGAAGGGGTAGGCATGCACAGGTACTGACAGTTTGGTGATGGAGAGCAGGCAGATGGGTAGGTTAGTCACATGATTGCTGCCATCGTGGGGCTAATTCATGTCATAGGTTACAAAGGGCTGATTAGGTTAACCCTGGGGTGGGGGAAGTTTTCCTGCAAGAAACTTGTTAGATATTTGCAATTCACCAACTCAGACATTTGCAACTCACAAACTCCTTGACCAAAGGTGGTCGTATTATCACTTTTATGACTTTGGCTAGCCAAAGGGTGATCTTTGCTCTTCGGCCTTGACAAGGAACCTAAAAGTTTACTAGAGATGATTATGCTAAACCATGAATTGAAAGGTTGGGCTGTCCTGGTCTTGCATAGGAGGGAGACTTGCCGAGGGGGGATGGGATAGGCTGCTGCTTATTTTGCAATAGAATGTCTGAATGCTTTCTAATGGTTATGCTGAGGCAAAAAGACTAAACTAAGAATAAACTAAGTTTCTTCTAGGTTTCTGTAGGTACCTTTCAGGCACTCTCATCTTTCCCACTTTTGAATGCAAAAACCTGGGTTAAAAAAACAAGTAAATGTTTAAAAAAGTGAAATGCAAGCTATCTTTATGAAACAGGCACTTACTTTTATTTAGAGAAGCCTTGCCAGTCTCAAAGGATCCCATGCAGAGTGACTCAGCAAGGCGAGTGCCTCCTTCTGATGGCATATTCAGGGTAAACATTTCTTCCAAGCTTTGAGGCTGGCAAGGCTTCTCTGAATAAAGGCAAGCTCTTGTTTCATAAAAATAGATTGTATTTTTGTGCTTACTGAGTCCACCTATGAATCTTTGATGAGAGCACAATTTCTCAAGCCCTCCAGAGAAAAATCACACTGCATTTGAATTATTCCCAAATGCTCTCTCATCTTAAAACTTAGCCATTCACTTAAAAGTTAAGAAAGATTACAATAAGCAGCTGGCAAGCAATCCTCATGGCAGAGACGGGATGTCGGGCACAACTTTGGCTGGCATTTTCAGGATTTTAAATGCTTGGTTGCCATCGTCCCTTCCATAAGGATTTCATGAAGCTTAATAATGTAAGAAAAAGGCCGTCTTTCAAGTAACTGAACCCAGTAGCTGTACTTTTTCTGGCAAAATGGGAAAAAAAGAAGAAACTTTTCTCCTTATATGTTCATTTCTATTTTTGTCTTGTTTCTTTCTTTAAAAATGTGTGTCCCTGTACCGTTTTCATGATAATTTTATTTATGCACACACATACACACACACGTGTACATTCACATATGTTTGTATAAATGTATAATACTTGGTAGAGTTATTTTTATTGTAACAAATAATGTAGATAAATGGACAGGACTAACAAATATACTATCGTAGGCACTCACTAAGAGAAACATTATTATTTTTGTCATATAGTCTAATTTCTATAAATAATTAATGCTTTAAAAATAGAAAAGAAAGACAAAACTTCCGGCCTCACAGTGTGAAGATCTTCATGACCTCCTCCCCAATGAAATTGGAGAAAACTATTTAAAAAAACTGTTTAAAGCCTCTGGAAAATTGTTCTAAGGACAAAAAGCAAAGGAAAAAACATCCATTCAAAAACATACAAAAACCAGTGATAAATCTATGGTATTTTAATTAGGACAACCCCTTCAATACCCAATTTTTCAAGGCAAATATTTCACTCCAGATGTCTGCAACCAAGGACACAGGGCTCCCCCTTACCCCAGGACCCACCCAGAACTGGGATGAGCAGAGCATCAACGTCCCTCTTCCTGCCCCTTGCTGCTGGTTTCTGAGGATAAAGTCCCAGGTTAGGATGGTTCTGGTTTCTGCTCAGCCTTATCTCATGGAGCGGGGGATCCATCTTGGATGTAGCACACAGAAACTCCTGGGACCCTGACCACTCCTTCTTTGTCGAGAGAGGTAAGGCAGCAGACTGCTGTTCCTATCAAGCACTGAGTTCTAGAATAGGAGTATAGCTCAAAGAGAAGCCCCACTCCCAGCCTCAGAGCCCTGTTTCAGAGACATCGCCTAGGAGGAGAAATAGGCTATAAAACAGAAAGGTTCTATTCTTTCTTTTTAAAAAAAATGACTTCATTTGAAACACAGTATGGAAGTTCAAGTCTAAAGGTACGCTTCAAAACTGTAGAGGTTGGCAATTTCTGAAAGAACTAGAAATTGACCTTCCATAGGACCTAGCGATTCCCCTGTTGGGAATATACCTGGAGGAACTCAAATCATTCTACAACAAAGATACCTGCATGTGCATGTTTGTTGTGGCTCTATTCACAATAACAAAAACATGGAACCCACCATGTTGCCCATTGAAGCTGGACTGGATAAAAAAATGTGGTACATATGCAGGGTGAAATATTATGTAGCCATAAAGAAGGACAAACATATGGACTTTGCAGCAATATGGATGGATTTGGAGTCAATCATACTCAGAAATCTATCACAGAAACAAAGGACAGAGTACCATATGTTCTCACTCATAGGTGGACCTTGAACAATTAAACTAATACTATAAGAAAGAGATTGACAGTAATGGGAAACTGCCAGAAGGGGTGAGATTGATAGTTCAGGGAAACTGCTGGGGGAGAGAGAGGCACATCTCGTCAACAAGGGTACCTGCATAGTCAACGTTTGTATACTTAACCCTGAATTGTACTCCACATCTTTAAAAAAACAAAGAGAAAAAATATATATAATAAAAAAAGAAGAAGAAAGAAGAAGAAAGCATAAATGAGGAATAAAAAATATTTCAAAGAAAAAAAAAACTGCAGAGGTTGTGATGAGAGGGAATTGGGATAAGATTCAAGATACCAACTGTGAAGGTTAATTTTATGGGTCAACATGGCTAGGGCATCATACCCAAGTACCTGGTCAAACATGGCTGGATGCTGCTCTAAGTGTATTTTTTAGATGAGATTAACATTTAAATCAGTAGACTCTGAGAAAAACAAATTATCTTCTATAGCATGGGTGGACCTCATTCAATCAGTCGAACGCCTTAAGAGAAAGACTGACCTCTCCTGAGAAGGAGGAAATCCTGCCAGAAGACTGTGTTCAGGCTCAAACTGCAACAGCAACTGTTTTCTTGGTCTCTAACCCACTAGCTGACACTGCAGATTTTGGACTTGTCCGCCTCTACAATCACATGAGCTAATTCCTTAATGTAACATTTAAAAACAAATTAAATAACTCTCTTTCTCTATACACTTTCTACGGGTTCTGTCTCACTGAAGACCCCTGTCTAATACGTAAGTTTAACTGTAGCCAGCCAGTGAATAGGAAAGGAACAAAAAATAAGTCAGCTGGTAGGCATTCTCTTGGGAAAAGAACAAAAATCGAATGATGGTCTTAGAAACTATTAATTGAGGAGGGGCGGCAAGATGGCGACCGGGCAACCCGGTGTCTGAAGCCCTCTACAAGGGAGATCTGCAGTGGGTCTCTGACTCTCGCCCCGGGAGGCTGGGGACCCCAGCATTGCAGCCTGCTCTTCAGACAGAGCTCGGCCATCACTATCGCTGGAACATCGCAAGGACTGGACAGTTTTACTGCATTGCACTGTCCTGTGGCTGCCGCAGCCCCTCCCCCCACCAGCGCTCCCGTCGCCGCCGCCGCCGCCGCTGCGGCCTCGGGCACGGGTAGCTCATCACAACCCGGCCGGAGGAGATCCACACCAAACCGCTTCAGGGAAGATCTGCTGGGATTGCTGCCA
>NW_007249348.1:0-2214 GCF_000164805.1 Carlito syrichta | reverse complement strand
GTCCTTCACAGCAGATCAGAGGAACTGACCCTACTGCAAACTAATTTACCAGCTTGAAAAGAAAACTAGAAATCAGACTGAAAGGACATTGGACCTAAACGAAATGTCACAGAGTGTGCTTCATTGATTCTATTAGTTTAATGACTTAATTCTATTCCTACTCTATTGTTCCCTTTTTTCTCTTTTCCTTTTCCTTTTCTTCTCTTTTATTCTGTCTGTAAACCATGTCTTTGTATAGAGGAACAGCACACTAATAAGGTGGTTGGATAGCTGGTATGTTAGCATCACTATATGTTTTATTTTTGTTTGTATGAGAGTTGGTTCGACTGTAGCTGTGGTCTATTGTTTTTATCTGTTTCAGTATAGGCCTCTCTCTCTATTTGTTGGCACACTCGTTTGTTTCCCCCTTTACTCCTCTATCTCTCCACTCCCCTCTTCAACCCACTATCTGCTCCATTCTCTCCCCTCTGCTAACCACATTTTATTTCAGGGAGTAAACCTACAGCCCCACTGCCCTGGAAAGATTCCAGGGCAGTGGGAAGTGGGTTCCACATTATCCACACGCCTGTCAGCGAATACCAGGACCTGCAGACAGATTTTGAATCACAGCTCTCCCCTTAAGTACATCTCAAAACTGCAAAAAGGACCACCTCCAACCTACAGTGCAACTTCAGAATTGAACAAAGTAAGAGGACATACATAAAGAATAGGAGATTGAACAAACAGAAGTAAAACCAATCCCTTTACCCCTGAATAACAGAATTAAAGAAGACGGTGACGTGGAGGGAAGGAAAAAGTAAGGAGGGGGGAAAAACCGCACAAATGAAGAAAAACCAAAAGAAGAATATAGGTCTTACACAGACCCCTGGGAGATCAGACAATGAGAAAACAGATTCTGGAACACAGACAATGAAGAGTCCCCAGAATGACTGGCTACATGCAACAAACCCAGACATCAAGACATTAATGGAGAGAATTAAAAAAATTGAGGAGAGACAAGAGGAAAATAGGAAGGAGTTGTCAGAAATGACAGCAGTAAAGAATACTGTGATGGAAATGAACAACAGACTAATAAGCATGGAAAGCAGAATCAGCCAAGCCGAAGAAAGAATCTCAGAGCTTGAAGACCAAAACACAGAACTAACCCAAACTGTCAAAAGCATAGAAAAGAAGCTCAAAAAGACAGAACAAAACCTGCAAGAGATGAATGATCACTTCAAGAGACCAAACCTAAGAATAATTGGGCTTCCTGAGGCAGAAAGAGAAACCGAAGCCACACTGGAACAAACATTTCATGAAATCATTCAAGAAAACTTCCCTCATCTCATTAAGGATGAAAAAATTCAAACACAAGAGATTCAGAGAACCCCTGCAAGACAACAAACGAGAAGACCAACTCCCAGACACATAATAATTCGCCTAAACAAAGTAACTATGAAAGGAAAAATCCTAAAGGCAGCAAGAGAAAAAGGCCAGACTACCTACCAGGGAAAATCAATTAGAATAGCAGCAGATTTATCAACAGAAACCCTTCAGGCCAGGAGAGCCTGGAGCCCTATCTTCAAAGTTCTAAAAGAGAAACAATTTCAACCAAGAATAACCTACCCAGCCAAACTAAGCTTCATAAATGAGGGAGAATTGAAATCTTTTCCAGACATCCAATCCCTACGAACCTACGCCGCCACCAGACCACCTCTACAAGAAACACTTAAGAAAGTACTGAACACAGAAGAAAAAGAAAAAAGAACAACAACATTCTTCACAAGAGTACAGGCAAAAGATTAAAAACACACATGAACCAACTCCAAAACCCAAAGAAAGACAACAAATAAACAGGAACAACTCTGTAAGAACCTTATGACAGGGATCAACTCTTGCATTTCAATTATTAGCCTAAATGTGAACGGACTAAATGCACCACTGAAAAGACATAGATTGGCAAAATGGATAAAATATCATCAGGCAACAATCTATTGCCTTCAAGAGACTCACCTCACTAGAAAGGACATCCACAGACTCAAAGTAAGAGGATGGGAAACAAACTTCCAGGCGAACGGAGTACAAAAGAAAGGAGGAGTAGCCATCTTAATTTCAGACAAATACCCTTCAAACTATTAAAAATCAAAAAAGATACAGAAGGCCACTACATAATGATAAAAGGCTCAATCCATCAACAAGAAATATCTATTCTAAATATATATGCACCCAACATAG
>NW_007249347.1:232419-248611 GCF_000164805.1 Carlito syrichta | reverse complement strand
GCCTCGACCCGCTGGGCTCCAGCGATCCTTCCACCTCAGCCTTCCGAGTAGCCGGAATTATAGGCACGTGCTACCACACCCAGCTGATTTTTTAATTTATTGTAAAGATGAGGTCTCACCAAGTTGCCCAGTCAGGTCTCGAGCCTGGGGGCTCAGGCAATACACTCACCTCAGACTCCCAAAGCGCAGGATTACAGACTAAGCCACCGAGCCCAGCTAAAAACTGCTTTTTCAACATAGCGCTTAATATGGAAGCCACAGTCTTTTTATAAGCTAGTATCAGAAGTGACATCCCAGTCAGGTAACCCCAGCACTTTGCCTGTAACCCCAGCACTTTGGGAGGCTGAAGCGGGAGGATCACTTGAGCCCAGGAGTTCAGGGCTGGAGTGAGCCATGATCGTTCTAATGCATTTCAGCCTGGGCAACAGATCCCAACTCAAAAAAAAAAAAAAAAAAAAAAAAAAAAAAAAAAGAGAGAAAGAAAAGAAAGAAAGAAAGAAAGAGAAACAAGAAGAAATGAAATTCCAAGATGTGTATAGTATTCTATGTGTGAGAAGTAAGTTACTCAAGGGCATGAACACCAGGAGGCAGAAATTGTTGGGGCTGTCTTAGAAGCTGCCCATCACAGATTCTCCCCTCCTTTTCATGTTCCTACTCCCCTCCAGGTCAAGTTCCTCCATGTATGCAAATATTCCTGTCTTCTGGATCTCACTCTATAAAGTATCTACCTTCATTGCACTGACTTCTTCCCCTCAACCTTAAGTCATGTCCAGAAATCTCTCAAGTTAAAAATAAACCTTCCCTCTGCCTTGATCTGTGACCCCTGATCTCTTCTTCCCCCTCCCTGATACTTTTCTTGAGAATGTGACCTTTCTTCCTTGTATTCACTTCCACCTCCACATCACTGCTCTGTTAAGGTCATCAGTGACCTCCAAATGCCAGATCACATGCTACCTTGCAACCCTCATCTTAGTTGACCTCTGCAGCATTGAATGCTGCCAACATTCCTCTTTGCTCACTTACCCCTCAATCTGAAATTGTTCAGGCTTTGCTTTGGCTTCACGCCCTCTGAATCCCTACCTCCAGTACTCCCAGCACCTTTATGTTCTGATAACTATTGTTGCAGCTGTGATTTTTAGTCTTCCAACTCTGATGTGAAGAAAAGTACACACTTCTTGACTCTGTTTAAATCAACTTCAATCTGACATTGAGCTTTCATTCTACTGAGCTGACAGGAAATCATCTCAGTAAATGTTGATGGCCCCCCCATCCAAGGGTGTGCCAAGGCCAGCTCCTCCTAGGAGGTCCTGCTAGGCAAAGGTACTATTCTTCAGCTCACACTGATAACTGCTGAGATTCTCCCTGGTCCCCATGCATTGTCCCTTCAGGTCCAATGGCCTTGCAGCGTGGAGGAAAGGATTTTGTGCCTAAGTGGTTGCTCCTGGGCCTGGGACCCAGCCTCCTCACTGTACCGATCAACTACCCTCTTTGAGGACTTGTCACCACCCCCAAGCTGACCCAGAGCAACACCCAGACCTCTGCTCATTCCTCTTGCAGCTCCCAAAGTCCCCACCCCATGATCACCAAGCATAAACAACTAGTGTCCATTTTTTTTTTTGAGTTGGAGTCTCACTCTGTTGCCCAGGCTGGACTGCAGTGATACGCTCATGGCCACCACAGCCTGGACCAGCTGAACTCAGGTGATCCTTCCATCTCAGCCTTCCAAGTAGCTGTAACTACAGGTTCACGCCACCACTCTCAGTTAATTTTTTGATTTGTTTGTAGAGACGAGGTCTCACCAAGTTGCCCCGGCTGGTCTCGAATCCCTGGTCTCAGGCAATCTCTGGCTCCCAAAGTGCTGGATTACAGGCTTGAGCCAGCGTACTCGGCCCAGTGTCAATTTTTTTTTTTTTTTTTATCCTGTAGGAACATCTCAGGAAAGGAACTAGGCCTGGCCACTCGATTGGAATGCAGAGGAGAGAAGGCACAGCATACAAAACACAATTTAATCCTGCTGGGAGTTTGGCAGTGGGTTTCCATACATGACATTTTCTTTCTCCCTCGTGAGTTCATAGAAGACAGAGAGGAAAACGCTTGCTTTACTACAGATAGAGCTCACTGGGGACTATGGCTTTACACCTGCGCCTGCTCCAGCAGGTAAACCACCCCGTAGGTTCCAGGGAACCGCGAGGGGCGTGGCCGAAGGATGTAAAGGGAGCGAGGCGGGGGCGTGGCTGCACATTCTCACTTCCTTCCCTCACACCACCCAGTCACCTAAGCCTCCCCTCCCACGAGCTAAGAGTGAGACCGGGCCATCAGTCAAGGCCTCCCTCCTGGGCTCTAGGCCCATATTCCCACGGTCTCCTGTAAGTCTCCACGTGGGTGAAGGTGAGGCGGCTCACATTCCACGTGGCCAACTCTGAATTCAGCATCCTCTCCCCTCAGCCCTCCCCTGGTATCTCAGTTGATCAATGACAATACAATCTGCTTTCCAACCCAAGGAAGGTGGGCACCATCCTCCATGCTTGCCCTAATCCGGTTTGTCCGAAGATTCCACATAAGCCGCCCCTCCCACGAGCCAAAATCTCTAGAAACCTTCATTTCCTCTTTCCTCATCTCTTAGCTAGACCACAGCAGTAGTCTCCTCGCCCTCCTCACTGTCTCTCTGCCTCTGTCCCTCCCCCTCCCATCCAGGGGAAATGGCACTTTGCCTACTTTTCCAGCTTGTTCTTATCCCTTTCCCCCAAATGCAACCGGTACTCCATCCACATGGCCCTACTACATCCAGTTTCCAGAACATTTTCACCCTTCTACCTCCCCCAACTTTTTTTTTTGCCTGGAAAACTGCTAATTGTCCTACAACATTCAACTCCTGGGGTTATTCTTCCCCAACACTATCCCTGACCATGGCCGTGGTAAGGTGTCCCTCTGCTGTGCTCCCAACAACTCAGCATAACCTAGATGTCTGTCAGTCAACTTGCCACCAGTCTGAGTGGTCCTTCAGTGGAGGGACAAGTTTAATTCTGTTTGTGCCCTGGATGCCTAGCTCAATGCCTGGTGGATATTAGGGGCACAATAAACATTTATGGAATGAATAGCTATGTTCCACTGGCCCCATCAACTTAGCCTTCTCAAACCCTTTGCATCCTTTCCTTCCTCCTTCCCCACCCCCGTCACCTGGTGACTCTGGCCCAGCTAATTGGTTGCAGAGCTCATAGGGAATTTAATGGTGCTTTCCCTCTGGCTGGCTCAGCTGGAGGCAGGCAAAGCAGGCATCTCTGCAGGCAATGAGTGGGCCTTGCTGGCGAAGTGACTGCTTTGTGCAACCTCAGGGCCTCTGCAGATCAGACTCGATTGCCTTCACTTCCTGTGTTTAGGGAGATTAGATACTGCTTCATCAAGGCCAGTATTTTTTTCTTTTCTTAATATTTGAAACTACCAAGTACCAGTTGCCATCCTAGTGGGTGGCTTTCAGAAATCCCCTCTTTTCTGGTGTTTGATTTCTTGTGAGTTTCAAGAAACCAATCTATTTGGAAAGAACCTGCACGTAGAAGTTATTTGAACTGCTGTGAAGCCCTGGCAGGAAGTGACTTGGGATCTGGGTTAGACAATCTTGTCTCACTCCCAAGGAGAGGTGGGAGTAATGAGATATAGATGTATCTGGGTGTAGGTGTGGCTTTAGATTATTTCTGTGGCCATTTCTCCACGTGTGGCTCATTTTTCAGATTTAGTGAGATATGAAATCAGGATGCCTGCTTATGCCGTGAAACACCTATTACACATGGGTGGTGCGCTCCGCCGAGACATTCTGCAAGTTCTGGGCTGGCAAAGTCAGACTAGATAAGCTTTCTCACCTCAGCCTAACCTATAAGAAACTTTATATAAGAATTCAATGAATCCTATACATTTCTCCAAATAAAACAACTGTTCTGAGAAGTATGTTTGGAAAAGGGCTTGGTGACAGGACAAGGGCCACACATCTCTCACTATTGCATGAGAATCTACTCCTTCAGTCTGACTGGGGAGACAGACACTGGCTTGCCTTCTTCCCAGAAGCTTTTTTTTCTTCCCTGATTTTTAAAATTCTTACCTATAAAATGGGCACAATATTTCCAATTCCCAAGTTTGCACTGAGAATCAGATGCCGCTCATTCAGCTTCAGAAAGCATTCGTTGAATGAAAACCCACAACACAACTCACACTCACTTGTCAGAGGCAAAGCTCTTTAATCTCAGAGCGTCCCTCCCACCTTCCAATCCCCAGCCCCCCAACTCTCTCCTCCACACCAGGAGAGAATGAGACCCCCCCAGCCCTCCACCTTTGTTGGATGGGGGCCCTTTAAGGCACCTGTGGGGGTGGGAGAGAGGGGCGGAGCTAGTACCCGGCTGGATTCAGGGAATGGGCTTCGATTGGCAGTCTGTTGTAGGGATGGAACCAATGAGAAGGGGTGCATTGATAATGTATTTTGTGATGTATTTTTAGAAGAGGAAATGGCCTGGGTCAAGCGCCATGCATAGTGCAAGACATACACTTTGAGATTGTACTTCAAAGTGATTTGTTGAACTTCACAGTATACCAGAAACTTTTGGATTGCCCCTTTTAACCCATGTGGCAACTCTCTGAGGTAGGTTCTCTTATTATGATCACCATTATTTAAGGAGAGAAAACTGATGCACGGAGAGATGAACTTTCACAGTTCCTCACAATCAATAAGTAAGTTCCAGAGCTAGAATCAGAGCCTAGTCAGCTGAACAGCAGAGCCTCTCAAACCCTTCACAATATTTCTCCTATGATCCAGTTTTGGTATTCCCACATTACAGACGAGGAACCTGGAACCCAAAGAGGTTAAGCAATTTGCCCAAGGTCCCACGAGTGGTCAGAGATGTAGCTGTACTATCTACCGAAGTCTATCTGCTTCAAAGTCTACAATATTCTCCTGCCCCACACTGGTTAGATAGTGGACATAATAGTTTAAAGGTCAAAAAGAAACCGGGCTCAGTGGCTCACGCCTGTAATCCCAGCACTTTGGGAGGCAGAAGTGAGAGAATTACCTGAGCTCAGGGGTTCAAGACCAGCCTGAGCAAGATGGCAAGACCTCGTCTCTACCATAAATGAAAAAATCGGCCAGGCATGGTGGCACGTGCTTGTAGTTCCAGCTACTTGGAAGGCTGAGGCAGAAGGATCACCAGACCTCACGGGTCAGGGCTGCGGTGGCCGTGAGCGTGCCACCGCACTCCAGCCTGGGTGACAGAGTGAGATTACAACTAAAAAAAAAAAAAAAAAAAAAAAAAAAGACTATGTGAATATCTTCTCACTGTGTTAATATCTTCTTCTTATGTTCAAGCACATCAGGGAAGCTTTCATTTTCTTTGTTTTTTCATCTTCTTCTTCTTGGTGATATTTCTCCTGGATCCCTTTTGGTTTTTTACTCCAACCTAGTCTGATAGCTGAGGAATGCTACTTAGCTGCTATACTGGGAGATTAACTATGTCCGTCAAGCCCGGCTGATCTTTTAGAATGTTTTCATGTTATGGCTACCCTGTGAGGTTTGAAGGCCAAGTGTTTCAGATGGGAGAAAAACAAAGCATAAGGAAGTTAAGTGTAAGTCGACGTCACACTGAAGGGGAACTAGCTAGAACCGCGCTCTCTGCAGGAAGCCACAGTGCCCCCTGCAGCCTGACACAAATGACCGCTGTTATTGCAGGGCAGGCTACCCTCAGAAGCTCCTGACCCCATGGAATGATGCCAGGTGCTGGGGATTTGGTACACAGCCCCATCTAACTTCTTTCATAAATGGGAGATAGAGCGGAGCACTTGGACTTTAAATCAGACTTCCCGAGTCTACTGCTTAATTGTTTTGCAATTTGAAGCTGGTCATGTAATCTCTCTAAACCTCAATTTCCTCATTTGTAAAATAAGAATAACAGTGCTACCTCATGAGGTCATCATAAGATTAAGTGGCTAATATTTTATTTTTTCCTCATCATGGACATTTATTTTATTTTTTAAATTTATATATCCAAATAAAACCAGAAAAACAAATGTGTGCTTTTAAAAATCAACTTTTTTTTTTTTAGATTCAATGGGTACATGTGCAGGTTTGTTACATGGGTATATTTCATGATGGTGAGGTTTGGGCTTCTGTTGAGCCCGTTACCTAGGTGGTAGACTGGGTACCCAGTGGGTAGCTTTTCAACCCTAACCTCATTCCTCCCTTCCCTCTTTAGGAGTCCTCCAGTGACTGTTGTTTCTCTCCTTATGCCCTTTTGTATTCAGTGTTTAGCACTCACTTATAAGGGAAAACATATGGTACTTAGTTTTCTGTGATAATTCACTTAGAATGATAGTCTGTAGCTATATCCACTTTGCTGCAGAGGACATGATTTTGTTCTTTAAAAATCAACTTCAAAAATTAAGGAAAGTGTTGAATACCATGAGACCTTTGTTTCCAAATGTTCATGTGGCTAATATTTTAAAAGGCACATTGTAAATGTCTAAACACTTTTATGACTATGGTCTAGAACGTCCCAGAAGGTAGTAATACTTTTACTATGGACTCCTATAGTCCAGTATCTGTGAGTTTCTGGACCATGTGGGGATATATAAGAGAGCTTTGTACAATGGAATTTTCTAAATGATTTATGTGCCACACTTGAGCAAATCTTAGTTATTAAGATGTCCCTGTCATTCTTCTGTTTATCCTAGCCCAGTCTATGAGGATCAATGCCATCCCTTGGTCCTTGGAGGTCAACTGACCTATATGAAGATGGATACCTTAAAACAAATGGGTCCCTGTTTGGTTTGGGGGATTTTGTTTGTTTTCTTTAATTAGAATATGATTCTTTTGAAGAGACACCCAGAGAAGGAACTAAGATGTTCCATGGATTGGAATGTTCCAATCTATGCCTTTTGCTGATTTTTTTGCTTCTTCATTTTCTTTATTGTGCCCCACCACCCAGAAGCATAGATCCAAGTTGTCCTGAATATATACTTCCTCTTTATTATTGATTGATGCAAAAATGTTTTTTAGGTAAGACCTTTTCCTTAGGAGAAAGGAATATCTACATTTCATCTACTTTTACTTCCTTTCCAGAAGTGCTTGCTGTAACAGTTTGTAGTATAGAACAGACAGAATAAAGAAAGATGACCCAAATTTGAGATGTGCTTTTGGGGAAAGAACCTCTAACACCATGTCTATCAAACTTGACTCAAGACAGGTTGCCAAACCATCTTAGTGAAATCACAAGTACTTTAAAAAACAAACATAGGCTTTGCAGGCGCCCCGCCTTGAGCCTTTTCCCATCAGCCATGGTCAACCTCACCGTGTTCTTTGACATCGCTGTGGGCGGCGAGCCCTTGGGTCGCGTCTCAGCCCTTGGGTTGCGTCTCAGCCCTTGGGTCGCGTCTCCTTGGAGCTGTTTGCAGACAAAGTTCCAAAGACAGCAGAAAACTTTCGTGCTCTGAGCACGGGAGAGAAAGGATTCGGTTATAAGGGTTCCTGCTTTCACAGAATTATTCCAGGGTTTATGTGCCAGGGTGGTGACTTTACACGCCATAATGGCACTGGAGGCAAGTCCATCTATGGGGGAGAAATTTGATGATGAGAACTTCATCTTGAAGCATACAGGTCCCAGCATCTTGTCCATGGCAAATGCTGGACCCAACACAAATGGTTCCCAGTTTTTCATCTGCACTACTAAGACTGAATGGTTGGATGGTAAGCATGTGGCTTTTGGCAAGGTGAAAGAGGGCATGAATGTTGTGCAAGCCATGGAGGGCTTTGGGTCCAAGAATGGCAAGACCAGCAAGAAGATCACCATTGCTGACTGTGGACAACTCTAATGAATTTGACTTGTTTTATCTTAAACTACCAGATCATTCCTTCTGTAGTAGTCCTTCTCCATCCCATTTGCTCGCAGTATCTCTATAATCTTTGTGCTCTCGCTACAATTCTTTGGGTTCCATATTTTCCTTATTCCCTTCCATGTCTAGTTGGATTGCAGAGAAATAAAAACTAAATAACAAACAAACAAAAAACAAAACAAAACAAAAACAGTATCACATATAGTAAGGAAAACACTGTTTTGTGAACTTGTTTGAATTATACATGTGTGTATACAAATATAAATTGTATGTTCATATATGTATGTATATACATGTGCTGGCTTTCAGTATAAAATGTATTTCTTACTAAGGGTTACAGTTGAAGTTTGGAAAACATGTCTTAAGGTCTTCACTAATTTTTGTTTGCCATCTTGCATCTTAGTTCCTTCTCTGGGTCTGTCATCAAAGAAATCATATTCTAATTAAAGAAAACAAAAACTCTCAAACCAAACAGGGACCTGTTTTTTTCCTCATCAACATTTTCTGGGCACTCACTACATAAAGATTCTTGGCTGGGTATGGTGGCTCAGGTCTTTAATTCCAGCACTTTGGGAGGCCACAGTAAGAGAATTGCTTGAGCCCAGGAGTTCAAGTCCAGCCTAGGCAACATAGTGAGACCTCATATCTACAAAAAATAAATTAGCTGGGCGTGATGGTGTACGGCTGTAATCCCAGCTACTTGGGAGGCTGAGGCAGAAGGATTGCCTGAGCCCAGGAGGTCAAGACAGCATTGAGCAGTGATTGTATCACTGCACTCCAGCCTGGGTGACAGGGTGAGATCTGAACTCAAAGGAAAAAGAAAAAGTCTTGGATAAAGGTCTCGAATCTACAATCTTGCCAGAGGAAAGAAACATTGAAAAACAAAGGAAAAAAATGCTGAACATTGTTCAAGTTATAATAATTTAAATGTTAAAGGGTCCAAATAACAAGTTGAAAAGGTAGAGTGATTCACTCTGGCTAGGGTATCATGAAGTGCCTGTGCAACATTTTGCCAAAAAGTCAATAACCAAAGATTGGCAAGCAAGGACTTGGAAGAATGTCTTTTTAATGACTATTCAGCAAAAACAATTTGACTGGATCACATGGCTTCAAAGATGGTTTTTAGAAAAAGGAATTTAAAAGCATTACATTCTATTTTTTGTCTTTAACACTGTAACACATTTGGATCCTCAAAGAAATTATGTTATTACATGTCAGCAGTGTGGTAATTGTTAGTGTAAGTTGTATCCTAGAAGCAATAGGCCCTAATCAGAAATTTACACACCAGGGATGGTCAGCTGGCAATCCACTTAGGAAGCCTACACTTCACAAATGACTACTAGGACTTGTCATCCATAGCTCAATCAATACAGGACACTTTGCCAATTAGCTTAATAAATGTCAAATGCATTTCCATTGGTGACATGAGTGGCTTGCTAAAAATAATGATGTAGACACAAGCTTTCATTTGTGAATTCAGTACTAGTATGTGGATTGGTTAAAAAAAACCAAGTCACTGTTCACTTTTCCAAGAGGAGGTATGAGGGGGGACCCCCCCAAATGGAATTTATTTATAAAAAATAGTGTATTTATTCTTACCTGTTTAAACTTCAGTCATCATCAGCCTTCTCAAGACTTCCAGATAAAAACTGTGGTTGACTATATGCAGAATGATTTGTGGCACACAGGTGACTGGTTCTTCTACCATTACAACGCACCTGCCCACATCATGCGAGTGTTCAGTTTTTGACCAAAAACAGCATGACTCCGTGCCCCACCCTCCCTATTCACCTGATCTTTCCCTGAGTGACTTTTTTATTCCCTAGATGTAAAAAGCCCTCAAAGGAAAATATTTTGCCCATGTGGAAGAGGTGAAACAAAAAATGGCAGAAGCATTAACAGGCATCAAAACTGACAAGTTTAGTCGGGTGCAGTGGCTCACGCCTGTAATCCCAGCACTTTGGGAGGTGGAGGTGAGAGGATTGCCTGAACTCAAGGGTTTGAGACCTGCTTGAACAACACGGTGAAACCTCATCTCTACAATACATAAAAAAATTAGCCAGGCATGGTGGCAGGTACCCATGGTTCCAGCTCCTTGGAAGACTGAGGCAGGATTGCCTGAACCCAGCTGTGGTGGCTATGAGCGTGCCACTGCACTCCAGCCTGGGTGACAGAGTGAGACTGACTCAAAACAAAAAAACAAAAACCTGACAAGTTCAAAAACTGTTTCGAGCAGTGGAAAAAGCATCTTGATAGGTGTATTGCATCAATCGGAGAGTACTTTGAAAGTGACTGAAGCCTAAACATGTAAGACTAAATATACAACTTTTAAATAAATCAATTCTGGGTTTTTTGGGGGGGAGGGGTCCCCCCTAGTATAAGAATGTAACAAGCCCTGTCACCTATACTTGTATGGATAGTACACAAGGCTTGAACGACAAATGCACCTGTTTGCAGCCAGGCACGGTGGCTCATGCCTGAAATCCCAGCACTTTGGGCAGCTGAGGCAAGAAGATTGCTTGGGTCCAGGAGTTCGAGACCAACCTGGGCAACACAGCAAGACTTCATCTCTTAAAAAAAAAAAAGTTAGCCGGGCTCGGTGGCTCAGCCTGTAATCCCACGCCTTTGGGAGGCTGAGGTGAGTGGATTGCCTGAGCCCGCGGGTTCGAGACCCGCCTGGGCAGCGAGACCTCATCTCTACAATAAATCAAAAAATCGGCCGGGCGTGGTAGCAAACACCTGTAATTCCAGCTACTTGGAAGGCTGAGGCGGAAGGATCGCCGGAGCCCAGCAGGTGAGGCTGCGGTGGCCGGGAGCGGCCATTGCACTCCAGTCTGGGCGACAGAGTGAGACACCAACTCAAAAAAAAAAAAAAAAAAAAAGTTTAAAAGACAGATGCACTGGTGTCCAGTCATTAGTGTAGAGGACTCTGGTTGCCTCAAAATTTTGTGACAAAATTTTGCCCCCCAATACTTGACACAGATGCCTCAAGTGGCCCTTTCATGAAAGTTGGTCCAATCGTCAAAAAGGACAGAAAGCTGGGACACATTAAACTTACAGAGCAAGTTGTACAAAACGTGGGGCTACTGCTTGCTAATAAATGTTTAATAAATGAGTTCTGTGTGAGGTAAATTGAGTCTGAGCTTTGCTTTCACATTAAGTGGATAGTGGATACCAGTATCTACAAGTCTGAGTGGGAAATGACAAAATTGCTTGTCACTCTCAAAAATAACTAAGACTCCTGACTTCTGGTATTGTTAGTCCCAAATAATATCACTCAATCATCACCTATTTATCAAAGCAAGTTTATTTAATTATCTTATTCCAGACAAATAATGAGGTTCATGTGAACAACTAAGGAGTAAGACAATCCAAATAAAAGGCAGGAAAAATTAGTACGAACTACACAAACAACTGGCTAGAAAGGAACAGCAGCTACATTCATTTTACATAATACTGTGGGGTGATGTAGCACCATTTACCTCAAAAATATCCTAAGTACTTTATAAAGTGATTACATGGGCCTTTGCTCAAATGCAGCAATAGCTCAAAAATTATAGCAAGCTTGATGATCATCTTATGTTCAACTAATCTCAAATATAAAATTATATCAGGAAAATTATTTCAGAAGAGATAGAAAGTTTGGGAAGGTTGTGATCTTGTACAATTCTTAAAATCTTAATAGTTACCATTATTGAGACTGGTTTTCATCATCTGCATTGTTACTGGCATCATGACCAATTTAAATTTTAAGCTTTGGGCGATTTAATAGGAAGTTGTTTAAACACACACGCAATTATATTTACACTGAAGTTCCTTATTGGATTGCTCAGTGTGTTCTGGCCTGAACTACAAACATGGAGAAGTAAGAGAGGACTTGAATGCTATGGAACTCAAAGGATAAGGATCTTTAATGATTAATACTGTTTTCTACCATTTCTAATGATCATTCTAAGCTATTGTACTCTGATGAGATTAGATTGAAATTTGTGGAACTCAAGTTTGATCCTGTTAAGGAATCTAAGTTAACAGGAATACATTTGTAAATCTGATGGGAAGCATTTTCTAAATGTCAAGGACTTTAGGAAGTTTCACCTGAAGTTATGAAGAAACAGAGAGAAATTCAGTATTCCAGAGTTCTTCATCAGCCCATTTTACTCGAGCCACAGTACATTTTCAGAAATATATCACAGCAAAATCAAATGGAGGAAATGATAAATAATCCAGGATTGGTGGTACCTAACTTCCACTCCTGCTTTTTTTTAGGTAATGAACCACTTTGAGAAGCTGATGCAAACTATGAAATCCCCCCAGAAAAAGGCATTCAAACAAGAACTTCTTGTACACAATTACAAAGGATTCTCTAAGGATTCATAATTCCCAAGTTAGGAAGTCCTGTTTCGAAGCTGTAGACTATAGTGGAAAATAAATTTGGCTCATTTTGACACTGTTCATCTTCACTTAATTGCTACTATAGTAAAGTAAGCATTTTAATATAAAGCTACTAAGTTGCTGTCCTAAAACAAAGTCACTCATTTTAAGCACTAACATAGACTTTTGAAATTCATTCTCCTTCCCCAATTTTACAAAGTTTTGTCGTGTGCCTTCCACCTGAATTGGTTAAGTTCCTAAAGTTTAAACTAGCAGATAATTGTTTTTCTTTCATATATATCCTCCAGAGCTAGTCACTGAAAAATGACATTAAAATTCAATACCCTTGTGGAAATGAACATGTGTCTAATATGTTGGAGAACAGGTTATTGAACTTTATAAAATATTTCTAGATATAGGTTCACACTTGAAAATAAACACATATACTTAGTAGCTCTGAAGGTAACACAAAATCCCAGACCATACCTTCTCCTTTTTCTTACTTGGAACCAGTACAATGGAGGCTTCTTACAATAGTAACAAAGTGTACTGAAAGTTCTGCCTACTGGTCAGGACAGATAACATTTCATTACAGACAAATGCACCATCTAAAAAGCATCTGATCAACTCCTCAGTTACCAAACAGGTTGAAGAATGCTACCTTTGAGGACTCTAATGCTGAACCATTGACCAGATCTTAACCCCATGTTGAATGAACTCCTTAATTCAAGAGAAATGACTACACTATAGTACATGGGTTAGGCTTGTTACTTTCGTATTAAAGAAGATCTCTACCAGTCACTCCAAATAATCTGCTTATATAACAGGGTAAACATGGATTTACGGGAAACTCTTAAAAGAGATTTTGAAGGCTGATTTGAAAGCAGGGGATATTAAATACACACACACATCGAGTCTATAAAATTTAATCAAATCCCTTACTAGAGAAATTTTCAAAGGCTGAAGTCAGGTGACAATTATTCAGTCTTTTCATAACCATTCACTTCTGCTCAAATAAAGTATTTGTAAAACAAATCCCAAAATATTTGAAGAGTTAGCTAAGAGAACAGCTTTGCCATGGAAGCTACAACTTGGTTGTGGGATTTCATTCTTGTCTTGCTGTTATATAAAAAGTGAGTAATGGAACATTCATTTTTCCTTGCTCTTCTTAACTTGTAAGACAGTTTTGTGTTTTCCTTTGTACAAATCAAGCACTAGAATTACATTTCAGAGACCTGGGGATCGTGGAACAGGAGTGGGAGAACAGAGGATCCTGCTCTTGGACAATCAGAATTCAAGAATTTCAACTCAGTGGTAAAGGGTTTGCAAGAGAAAGTGAACCTCTATTTGATGGCATCCTATGAATCCTATAAAATACACAAGGTATTTTCTCCACACTATTCGATGTCCCATTGTGTGTTTTTTCTACTGGACTTACTAAATGCTGGATGAAAGCTGAAGAAGCTAATAGATACTGGCATTCCTGGCTGTGCAATCTATACATTTTCATTTTAAATATAATAATTCAAGCATAATCCATATTTAAAAAATTAGACTAAAGAGAGACAGTAAAGGTTTTAAAGGTTTCTCTTTGAAAAGATGGTATCTTACAGTACATACAAAAATACTCTGAAAATACATACGACTTCATTTACAAAACACTGAATCAACATATTACAAGAATTACATGGTTATGGATTTTAATAAACTGAGCATGCGTTCATGAAACTTAAAAAATATTAAGAAATGCATTGAAAAAAGCAGTGTAAAAAAAGACAACTCATATAGTTAAATAAAAATTACAAAGGTCCTGAGCCAATTAATGGTTGGTAACAATGTCATTCAAAAATGCCTTTAGGTTTCAATAAAATCCACTGCTTATTTCTGCATGCCTAGTCCGTGAAGAAACTATTTGAAGTTGTGGGGTAAATAATGGACAGGAATTATCATGCTTAGTTAATTTTACACCTCAAAAAGACAAGTTTGCCATACTTAAAGGTATCTTATTGTTGATGCTGGAATGAGTTGCTCCTCAGTAAAAAATACCAGTCAACTAACAAGAATGGCATGAAATAAGATATGTAACAATTTCACCATTCATATACTGACTTTCAGTATCCTGGCTATATTTTGATTTTTAATAAAGATGCATTTCAAAGGCCTCCATGGGAGGCAAAATATAGAGAACTTATGGTGCCCAACTCTTATGTAATCACTGGACTAATCCTCCCTGGTAGCTATGCAACATTTGGACAGAAAGGCACAAAAAAAGTTTAAATATTCCATGTGCCAATCTGGTAAAAATAATTTAAATAAACAGAACAGACAGTACATCTACACAAATGGAGAAAGCAGAAAAGATACCTCACATTCATTTACCTTGGGTTTCACAAAGTGGCTTCAATACTAAAGTAAATGTGTCAACATTTGGAAAATTACAAGACATTTTTTTTGTTTGTTTTTAACTTTTTCAGCTCCATACAATGATTAAAACATAAAACTTAAAAAAAAAAAAAAAAAAAAAAGGAGTTCAGGACTTGTTTTATCAGTGTCCAAGTGTCCAAGAACTGGTTCCCATAACAAAGAAACAAGCATTGAAAGTTAAGGCAGTAAAACCTCCACATGTAAAGCATAATACTGTAGATGACAATTTGATAGCAGGTGATCCTCAGAGACATGTATGTAGCAATCAGTGAGAGAATGCTACAGCATCTGCAGGCCAAAGTGTGAGAGTTCAAAAACCACTTCAAGGTCATTAGGCTGATGACTGTAACTTTCACCTTATTTCATGTAGGACAGCCACCTCTATTTGAAAGAGTGGCTGCATCTATGCCACTAAATGATTGCTTGTTCACTTAAGTGAGGAGGCACTGCTTTTACCGATTAAGGGTCAGTCGAATGGAATTTTTGATGACACGGATGTTATTTGCTGGAACTGGAGATGATGAATCTGGTAGTTCTTTACTGGGCAGTCTCTATTAGAAAGAAATAGAAACAAAAAAGGAAAAGTACATATATATTATAAAGGCCAAACTAGTTAATCAGTAACAAAAGTCTTTTGAGTTTTCCTCCAAATCTCTTGAGCTCCTAGCACTTGAGTATATGTTGAATATTTCCTTCAGATGTTCATAGGGAATTCTTGCTTTTGGAACTTCTTTCTTTTTTACAGCCAGAGGTGAAAAGCAGAGGGACAAGAGAAATGGTAGAAGTGGCAGGCATGTATGTGCAAAAAGAGGGCTTTGTTAAATCAATCACCACGCCCGGATTGAGAAATACATCAAGGACACAGTCCTCCTTAAGGCCATGCAATGGTAAAGAGAAAAAGGAAGTGCATGGTAACTAAACTCGAAGGTCTTGGGGTGTGAGGTGAAAAAAGATATGTGCTGAGGAGGAACATTTGGTATCTGAGTTATATACCTCAATTTGTTTCTGTAATATATTAATGGAAGAACACTGTAAGCCAATTGTGAGATACTTTGGTTTTCAGGAAAACTGAACTCTAGTCAGGCTAGGTAACTTCTAATGATGGTGAAATTCAGGGATACCTGTTTGATGGACTCTGAAGACACTAAAGATTATTATATAATGAAGGCAATACTGAACAAAGTAAGATGCAAAGAAAGACCCCTACAATACAGACTTCTGTATACTGAAAATAGTTTCTTATCAAGCAATAACTATTAAATCTCTTGTGTTATCTTGGCTAAAAAATATCAATATCATATCCACACCCATTCAAAACAATTATGAAAACTTTCAGACATATGTAAAAGTAAAGGATAGGGAAATGAAGACTTAGATGCCATAACCAAGTCTCAGACATTAAAACCGATTTCACTCTTTAATATCCATCTCAATTTTTTTTCCTCCCATTATCACATGTAATATAATTATATACCCATTTTTTTTTTTTTTTTTGAGTTGGAGTCCCACTCTGTCACCCAGACTGGAGTGCAGT
>NW_007249347.1:230715-232393 GCF_000164805.1 Carlito syrichta | reverse complement strand
CAGCCTCAACCCGCTGGGCTCCGGCGATCCTTCCGCCTCAGCCTTCCAAGTAGCTGGAACTACAGGCGCGCGCTACTATGCCCGGCTAATTTTTAATTTATTGTAGAGATGAGGTCTCACCAAGTTGCCCAGGCGGGTCTTTAACCCGCAGGCTCAGCCAATTCGCTCACCTCAGCCTCCCAAAGCGCTGGGATTACAGGCTGAGCCACCGAGCCCGGCTTACCCACATTTTTTGTGACTCAGTCTTATGTTAGAAGTTTTACAAATTCTACAACTAATAGCCTGTAAGAATAGTACTTTGCTTTAGAATGACTAAAATATCCTGGAAAAGCTGGCAGGGTGACAGTTGACTGCACTTTATTCTCTAATGGGAGAGGTGAAAATAAGTCATTTTGTTCACTGTAAACTCTCAGAGAAGGGCTTTCTCTAATTTAAACAAGGCTGTTTTTTGAGCACCTGCTTATAACAGTAATTCTTCAAAGAATAAAATTTTAATTACAATTTAGCTCACATTTTTAAAGGTACTTACTCTGTACACTGTTACATTTGATCCTTCAAAATATCAATATGCATGGTTCCTAACTCAAACCTACATTTTGACAATAAGCAGTAATACACAACAAAAGATACACTATCAGGTACTGGTATGAAATTCCTGTGCTGAGCACCCAGCTGCATCTACTTCAACCATACTTCTGGTCCTTGAGAACAGGGACAAAAATCTCTCACCCTTTTCCAGTGTTAGGCTCTTGATAAACTTTCTGTACTAGTAGATTACCTATGAATTTTAACCCATGACTAGGTTAAATGAAATGTTACCTTTTTGCGTGATGTATCAATTGTTGGGATAGGCATAGATTCTCCTCCAATGGCATCCTAAAAAACAGAATTATATATAAGTTGAAAACTTCCTTTCCCATATGTAAACACCTATTCCTACTTAAAATTAAACTTAACTAAAATCTGGCCTACTTTCTAATACAGTGCTTTTCCTGATACATGGCTCTTTAAAGTGAATATTCTGAAGCATACTATTAATATACTTACCACTGATTTTCTTTTTCTCTCTTCAGCAGCACGGGAATCCTTAAATGTTGATTCAAGTCGAATAAACTAAAATGGAAACATTAAAATGAGTTGCTATTATGAACCTGTAAAAACCATACAAATCTATATATATTGGAGGACTAGTGAACAGGCTATCATCAAAAACTACTATAACTTGCAGATGTTTTTTAGTGGAAAAAATTTTTAAAATTTTATTTAAACAATTGTATTAAAAAACTACTGGGGGAATTAAGCATGGGTTGGTCACCTGGCATCCTTAATTTCTACAGTTTGGGTAATCTTTTTGGTTAAATCAATTCAGATTCTAACAAATAAAATATAGTTTTACCACCACCTACTGGAAGCAGAGGAAATCAACATCATAACATACAAGGAATAAGATAATTTAGTTATTTAGTTACCCATAATTACTTCTGTGTAAGTTAAGGAAACTTAGACCAATCATTCAAATATTCAGACACATTAGTAATCTGAATTTAGGATGAGCAATTAATATTGGTCCTTAGCCGGGCTCGGTGGCTTAGTCTGTAATTCCAGCGCTTTGGGAGGTTGAGGTGAGTGGATTGCCTGAACCCGCGGGTTCGAGACCCGCCTGAGCAACTTGGCGAGA